>NC_026155.1:2285593-2370044 GCF_000512975.1 Sesamum indicum
TTTGTTCAGTTCATATGCTGGTAAACCAGGGAGTGCGCGTTGACGCGCGGTTCGACGACGTCGGATTTCATGGGATTGATTTGATCGACACAAGGAGGGCAACTGCCATTCTTAATTTCATCAAAGAGTTTGTTTGATATTTGGTTTCCTTCTTCCCATGCCATGATTAACGCCTTTTGAAGGATTAACGGTGGTGATTATATATATAAAGCTACCCCAGACTGTTTGCAGTTTAGTTCGCAAATACATTTAGAAAATTATGTAGACAAAATAAATTATGTTTGTTTGTTTGTTTGTTTTCTTTTACAAACTCTAAATATACTTCATTTATTCTAGTAAAATTCTAAATTATTACAATTAAATAGTTTGGGAATAGGATTTTGGGAAAATTACAAAGTATTGCGATTTGCTCAATGTTTTATTTTATTTTTTTCATCGATGGCTGATGTAGGTAAATTTATAAATATGAAAAATTCCCAATAGATTAGCTAAATAAAGAATTTTGCTACGATATTCTAGTAATCGAAGCCATTTTAAGAGTGTGAGTCCTAATAAAATAAAAAAAAGGGTTTAAAGGTAATTTTCGTCCCCTAACCTCATGTCATTTTCGTTTTAGTCCCCTAACTTCAGGTCATATCTTCACCACATCATCTTTTTTAGCCAATCACAATGCAAGTCCCAATTTAAAAAGTCACATGCCTTTTTTAGCGAGTGACTCAACTTTTTGATCAAATTTGTATCAAAATTGAAATTTTTTCAGTTTTACGAGACCAAAATGGAACTTTACTAACTTAGGGGACTAAAACGAGAATGATCTTAAATTAAGGGACAAAAATTGCCTTTAATCCTAAAAAAAGTAAGCGAATGCCCCGCTTTTCACCATGATGGCTTTGTAGTTGAATCTGCCCCTCAAGTGTGTGGGAGTATGGACTTATTTATAGTGGGGATTTCCCTTTTATTTTAATATGCCTGTTGAAAGTTCTGCCTATACTTATTAAGTTCTGCTCGTACTTATCCTTTTGTTCCCAGTATTTATTTTTTATTAGTATTTCAGTATTTAATTTTTGTTGAGTCTGTTGCCAACTAGAGTTCAAAGTGAGTTAGTTTTCTTCTTCAGCTAAGACTCTATTCTTTATATATAGTCTTACATATCTGTAATTAAAAAACTAGAGAGTTTAGATGAATAAAGTACTAGAGTTTTTAGATGAATAAAACTTAATTTTTTCTTCTCTAATTTATTGCCATCAATATACTCTATTACCCACACTTCAAATTTTAACAAAGAGACAAGAGCTCATCCAAGATCTTAACTCGTGGATGTTCGTCATATTCATGTACCTTGTAAGATCGTACCTTTGTACGATGATATGGTTATTGCAAATCTTTCAGAAATGTTTTTCAAGTGGGTGGGCCTCGTGTTTACAATGCTCGTACCTTTGTTTCATTTTTATTCGGGTTAACTACATTTCGTCATTTGAGCTAGACTTGTTTTTATACTTTACAATTAATTTTATTTTTTTTTTTGTCGATTTATCATTTTAATTTTATAAAATTTATACTTTGTCGTATATGATCGTTATTTTTCTATTTTTATACCTGAAAAATATCACATACTGTGCATATGTCAGAAACATCACATCATGTAACATTTAAATATCACATGTTCACTACATGTGTTGTTTTCCAATGAAAAACTTGGCTTAAAAATAGCTACAAATGGCAAACTGCAAAATTTCATAAAATTAAAACGGTAAGTTGCAAAAAAAAAAATTTAAATGTCAAAGTAAAAAAAGAACATAGTTCAGACCGTAAAATGTAACTAATCGTTTTTATTATTACTATCCATGTTTGTAAAATTAATACTAATGACTTAAAAATAGAGTATGAACTATTATTTATTAATTTTATTTAATTAGTAGTAAATAATATTTTTATGATGGTATACCAAATTACAATTTTAACTGGTTTGGAGTTAAATATAACAAAGAATTATAGTTGAGGCAGGTGAGGTTATTTCCTTGTGATTTATAGGAAGAAATATTAGTATTTGATTTTAGACAATTGAATATGGGTTGGGGTGAATTTATTTCTTTAAAGCATATGTTTTTATAGAGTTCGTAGCCGTCTTGTCAGCAAGAGATTGGAGATTAGTAACTTTAGAAGTCGTATGTTGGAATGTTGTGGCTCGTTTTTTTCATAGCTCGTGATCTTCATATCCTGATCGTATTTTCCTAAGGCCATCTATACTTTCTAAATTTTGTTTTGCTTGACCTACTCACATAAACTTCGCGTTTTTCTTTTTTAGTGATGATATGACAAGTCCAATTTGAATGGCCTTTCTAATAATTTTGGAATGGAAAACATTTGTTGACGTTATATTTTTGGTTAAAAAGATTTATAGGTTTGGAACGGCAAAATAGTTAAAAAGTTGTTCCTTATCCATAAAGTCGTTTCAAATATTCAATCATTACAATGTGGAACGGCTTTTGAAATAGCATATAAATGTTGGAATGGCTTAGTTCTACGAAAGCTTACCGTTCCAAAATATGATCAAAAGGCTGTTCCAAATATATAATCTGCACTGGTCGTTACAAAGGTCATTAGAAAGTTTTGATTGCTACAAACTTAGAATGGTATTTGTCACGGTCGTGTTGGCTTTATAATGACCACTACGAAAATAGAAGAAACGTTCCACTTACCATATATAAAACCTTTACTAGAGTTAATGCATAAGTCAAAACACCCGACAATGTCGATTTTGACTTATGTATGTGCGGGTTTATGCCAAAATATTATAATTAGTTTTCGCATTGCAACGGATGGTGCGAGGGTACTTTGATGCTATGGTTGCCCCTCCAATGCAAAAGGAGCAAACCCCAACTGCTCTAAAGGAGAGTAATTTGCACTAGGGGTGATGAACAATAGATGGATTGGGCGTGGAGGTTGGTCTTTTATGCAACCGGGTTGGGTTATTTTTCTTTTTACCATGAGGGTGTGATTGATGACGGTATGAGGTCTTGTCCTGTTGATGCTAGTCTTAGTTCGTGGTATGATGGGGCCCCTACCTGACTGTTTTGTGATGTAGTGCACGTTGTTGACCAGTCATTGTGAAGCGGATGTGCTGAATCTTAGTTGACGACTATTGCTGGTTTGATGACTATCAAGGTTGAGGGCAATTTTTCTGAGTGAACATATGATCAACTGTCCCAGTGGCTAATAATATATTGCTCCGCGATACACCCTGCCAAGATATTACTACAATACGAAGAAGTTAATAAGGGATTTGGGTTTACCCGTTGAAAAGATTGATGCGTGTAAAAATGAGTACATGTTGTACTGGAAGGACGATATTCAGTGAAATACTGCAGGTTTTGTGGAGACGCTAGGTACAAGCCGACTAGGGAATGAAACCTCCATCGCAAGAAGTACCTGTATCCCGTTCTTAGGTACTTGCCACTTACTCCCCGTCTGCATAGGGTGTATGATCCAAGAGCAATTCCGCAACACATGACGTAGCATGCCACACATCAGACAGAGGAGGATTTCATGTGTCATCCATCCGATGCAGAGGCTTGGAGGCATTTTAACCAGATGTATCCCGATTTTGCATTGGAATCCCATAACGTTCAGTTAGGGCTGTGCACAGACGGATTTGCGCCGCACGGGTAGTACGACTTGCTTGATCCTGAGGTATACAACTTTTTGTTGATTTTTCTGTGATACAACAACAAGGAACAGGAACGTCCCAAACGCCACAAGGTCAAAAGGATATTGAAGAAAATGAGGATGATGAAGATAACTTCGAGGACTACGAGACTGATAAAGATATATCTTGATTATCCAGTGTTTTGTAATGAAATATTTAAGATTTATAATATTTTATGAAAAACTTTTTATTTTTTTAAAAAATAAAAAATAATATTTGGAACCGCTAGCAATTAAAAATATACGTGATGATGGTCGTTTCAAAGTTTTTGCGGATTAATTTTGGCGCCAGTTTGAAAATGTGGAGGGAAATTGAAAATTTGAAACGGCTATTGTATATAGGTCGTTCCAAAAACCGACCCAATGAATTCGTTTGGCAAAAAAATAAAAAACTTTAGGGGAAGTCCAATTATTTAAAAGGTCGTGCGAATAATAGTATGGAAAGCTGTTTCAATTGGGTAATATTCAATTCCGTATAAAAAAATCATTACAAGTTGTATTTAAATTCTAAAACTTATGTTGTTTGGGTGGATATCTTAAAATTCTTGGGCCGAATTCATATCAAATTTAAATACATATAAGACTGTATCCATTTGATTATATATGATAATATGATTTAAAATTATATGATCTGATTCAATGATGCACCTGATTAAAAAATTACTCTTATGTTCCAAATATGATATCTCGACATTCGTATACCCAATTAGTTCAAAATTTGGTCAACTTAACTTGACCTTAATATTTTTTGATAGATTTGATGCTTTCATCTTCCACCAAGTTGGATATGTGTCTTAACAACATTAATTTATAGATCTTTCAACTTCTTCATGAATCAGATTTTTGGCTTTGGATGATTTTCATGACGAACGCCTTGATTTTGTTTTGAACGCCGTGGATTTTTCTTAATTTTCACTTGATAGGATTTTGAAACTTTTGAATCCTCGCTTACTTCTGTCTTGATTGTTTATTCAATTTTGTGTGTTGAGTGCCCTCTTGACCCGTCTTTACTTGTGTTTTGAGTTGTGTGTCTTGCTGATGAAACACCTTTATTTATAGTTATAGGGTGGAAGATTTTGCCATATTTACTTAATTTGTCACACGATATGATTGGCCAATATGATTTATTTCCTTAATCACAAGACGTGATATAAAATTACCAATTTTAATATGTGATTCTTTTGTTGGCAAGAAAAGATTTAAATTACCTTGAATACTTCGATTTTATACATGATAATATTTAATTTCATCCATTAATCAGTATTTTATTTTATAAAACATATAAAATTGATGAAAATATATATTGCACACGTCATTTGCATGCTTACGCAAGCTTAATACAATAGATAAATCAACAACAAAAGGAAATGAGTGAATTTTGCTCTGAAGAAAGGATGAATGGTGCACGAATTTCGGTAAACATCTTACCTTCAATCTATCTATTTTCTCCTGACTTAGTCTGATTTTTTAATGGAATTCCACTTTTATTTTTTTTACGTGTTCTTTCATTATCATGTTAGTCTATTGTTCGGTTGAAGCTACGGTGAATGTTTGATTTCTAGATATTGTGAGATCTGCTTTATACTTTTATTTAATTAGATACTTGTGTTGTTCATTAAGTTTTTTTTTTTTTCAAATAATCTGATTTATGAATGATATGATCAATTGTTCATTATCAATATTATTTTCTTAGCCAATTAAATTTGCGAATTCGTAATTATTTGTTTAGTTCAATAACTAATGACAGCGGATCATGTATTTATTGTGTTGTAGTAGCCAATTATGTTACGGATAATGTACAATATAACTTAAATAAATCATCGTAGAAACTTTTTAACTAGAATTGGGCCTTTAATTTCTAATGTTGTTAGTGAATTAAATCTAGTGGACGTTTTCAGGGCTATACATTAATTAGGGAATTATCCAATAGACGTTCCTTGGTTGACGAAAAGGTAAGAAAATGTAAGATTGTTAGGTCATATAAATAACCCTAACCAATTTCTTTGTTTGAACAATTGTCATTAATCATTCAATGATCATAGTGGAATTAAACGTGGACTTTGACTTTAATAAAAAAATCTTTCTTTTAATTATATTTATTCATCCTCTTTAATTTTAGGAAAAAATATTATTTTAGTCCGCTAAATATGCCTAATTTTAATTTTAGTCCGATAACTATGTCCATTTTTGTTTAGGTCCAGTAACTTACAAAATTGCTTACTTTGAGTCATCTGGTAGATTTTCGGACAATTTTACCCTTATAAGTGCATATGGACTAAAACTGCGTTTCAAAAGTTGCATAGGAGTAAAATTGTCCGAAAATCTGTTAGAGGACTAAAAGTACGCAATTTCGTAAGTTACTGGACCTAAATAAAATGAACATAGTTATCGGACTAAAATTAAAATTAGGCATACTTAGCGGACTAAAATAATACTTTTTCCTTAATTTTATCTTTTAATTAAACTTCAAACAACCCCCTTCCCCTTTTTATTTTATTTAAAGGAACTGACTTATAATCAAACTTTGTAGATTCGATCCTACTCATCATGTACACAAAATATTAGTAGAAAATTACTTTTGATGAATTCGACACTTATCAGTGGGATGAAGAGAATAGAAAGAAACTCAGGACTAAACAGGTCTCGAATGCACTCTATCGCCACCCCTAGTTATAGAGGTGTATTGGTTTTTCATTTATGGAATATCCATAGAAACACCACTAGATCACATCAACCTTTATCAGGTAAGTATTCCTTGATAGCTAGTGAATTACTATCACAATCTTGCCTCATTTATTGCCCTTGTGTGTGTGTGTGTGAGAGAGAGAGAGAGAGAACTACAATATATAGTTTGCAAAAAATTAAAATCAAAGTTAAGAGGAAATTACGTATTTGATATTATAGTTTAGGCCACTTTGCAGCCATGGTACCAAACTTGTCCACTACAGGTATTTTAATAGGGAAAAGTATCATTTTAATTCGCTAAGTATGCCTAATTTTAATAGTCGGATAACTACTCCCATATTTGTTTAGATCCAGTAACTTACGAAATTGCTTACTTTTAGTCATCTGGCAGATTTTCTGATAATTTTACCCCTATGCAACTTTTGAAAGGCAGTTTTAGTTCATATGCACTCATTGGGGTAAAATTGTCCGAAAATCTGCCAGAGAACTACAAGTAAGAAATTTCGTAAGTTACTGGACCTAAACAAAAATAGACATAGTTATCGGACTAAAATTAAAATTAGGCATACTTAACGGACTAAAATAATACTTTTCCCATTTTAATACCACGTTAACATGACATTTTGCACAGTAGCTATCACTGTTAAATTTTTAACGAAAGTCTCAGGTGACTGGAATATGGTGTTAAGCCAGGAAAAAATTGCACATGAGAGGCACAATAGGGTGAGGTAAAATCACATTCACTTTGACTACAGTCAAAAAAAATAAAAAAAAATTAAAAGAATCATTCTGCCTAAATCGACAAGTTCTAGTATTTGATTTTCTTTTAAACAAATGTTGGGGTTATAGTTTTCGAAATTTTTAATGATTTGTGACTATTAAAGTGTATATTTAATATTATATATATCATCCTAAAAAAAATCATCCAATTTTATGTGTTCTCTAGGAAATTATGGCTCAAACTAGTGCTGCAACATCTAAGCAAATCGCAATTCAGAGTTTAATATACTTGTCGTATAATTGATGTATTATGTATAGTGTGTAGAGCAATTATTTTTATAACGAATACATTACACTTAAAATATAATTGATTTAATGTGATATAAAGTTTCTCCCACTATCTTCACATCTTCCTTTCACTACCTAAAAATAAAAAAGAAAAATGAAAATTAGACTTACAAATTAGACATGTATTGGTATTTGTATGTTTCAGCATATATATATTTGGGTAAAAGGCAAAACTTTTAGAAAAATTGGTTCTAGACTGACAAATTAGCTAAAATGTTGATTATTGGTTTGAACAAATAAAAAGAATCAATTTTAATTCGTGATTTTTCAGATATTCATAAGTTTAGGACATAAAGAATTAAATTAATCATACATTTAAATGTCCAAAACTTACTTCTTTCCTAAGTGCATCCATATATGATCACGTGGCTTGCGACTGGATTAGTGACCCATTGTAGGAAGTATTATCCACTCTGATCTCATATGAGCTCACATTTTTATCTTGAAAAGTTGCATTGCTAGGAGATGAGGCCTTGGGCTAAGTCATTCAAACTTTTCATTTGCAATCAATGTGGAATGCTTGCCTACATTATCAACCCTCCTCCCCTCCGCCCAAACGGAGCGCTTGGGACGAATATATGATTTTATTGCCACAGACACCGCAAATGATGTACTTAGTTGTAATTTGAGCAAGCTCAGTTGCCTCTTGGAATTATCTTTCATTCCGCCAATTAATATTCCCCCTCTTGTAGCGTTTAAGGGGGGCTATAGTTTACATATCGAGTGAGGGGTATACGTGGGCGTTCCTATTTTTTTTTTCAGGCTCATTTTCTTCATCTTTACTCTTCTCTTTGCACTGGAGGTGATGACATCCCTCGGTTGTATGCCCCCTGTCACGGTGGAAGCCACAATATTTGTTGTAGTTTTGCCTTTTACGATGTTTTTCGTTTGTCTTGGTCATTGGTTGATCAACTATCACTGTTTCGCCACTATAAATATATACCTCAAATATTTTTTTAGCACAATTTAAATGTATTTTTGATCTGGTAACTTACGTCATTTGGCATTTTTGTCCTTTAGCTTTCTATAATATCATTTTGGTCCTGCATCTTTTTAAATTTTGCGATCCAGTCCATTTTTTCATTGGAGTTCTCCCTCCTCGCTAGTGGTCCTGTGAGAAAATGACTGAAATCGTAAAAATTATAAAAATTCAAGACCAAAACACTTCTCTAGAAAGTAAAGGACGAATAACCTAAGTGACGACCGAAAATATCTTGAATCCTTATAACAGTAAAAATATATTTGGTTGGGGTTGAAAATGAAGAGTATAAGAGAAGTGCAAGTAAAAAGGAATGCATAAAAAATAGTTTGATTTTGGTTAGGGGAAAGAGATGGAGTGGAAGTAAAAGTTGATGTGTATCATACCCTCTAGAGTCCAATTTGGTTTCCATCTGAAATTACGCGAAAAAGTGATAGTATAAGGCCAAAAATACAAACAAGTATATACTTCATTCTTATTTACTCTATTGCCCACATATATATATATATATATTCTCCTTTCCACTAATAATATTATAAATAATCGTCAGAGAAAAGATAACAAAATCATTGAAAAACGACTGCATCGAAGTCAACGATTAATATTTTTATTAATAAAAAATATTCTTGTTCTTGTTGGATTTATATTTTTATTATTTTTAAAATTTTTGATATACTAAAATCATATTAGTACAATATTAATTTACTTATTTTTTAATACAAAATGAAAAGAAGGTTATTCAGTAAAATTTAAAAAAAAAAGTTCAATCTGTTTTTCTCGTACCAGACAAATGAAAGTAGTTGAGATTTACTCCCCTTCCAATCATACCAAATATTTTGAAGAAAAACTATTATTCTTTCCTTCTTCTCCCTCTTTTATTTTTCTTTTTCTCTCCCTTGAACCCAACGTACCCCGATTTACTACCATTATTTTGAGCAATACACCACCAACTAAAAATTTCTTTGTCTAGACACAACACTTGAAAAGTATCAAAATATGGCGAGAACAATTTTGTCATTCCCTCTCGGCTCAAATTACAACCACATCCATATATTTATTCAATATGAATTTTGATAATTAAATTGGAGCATATCAAAACTACTATATACTAACCAAGAACAACTATCTAAAATTGGCACTTAATAATGAACAAAAGCTACATCCATAAAGATCTAATCAAACCCTCTCTCTCTCTCTCTCTCACACACACACACACATATAATTATATATATGTAAAATTAATATAGAAAACAACATTACTGCATGCACACATGTACTACAATTGCATGCATTTCTCTCTCTCTCTCTCTCTTACTATATATATATATATATATATATATATATATATATATATATATATATATATTATCAAAAAGAGGTGAAAGAGTTGTGTTGGGAGGAGTTGGAGTCGTCGCATGGAGAGTGATTGTGTCTGCCTTCATAGGTTGTTATTACCATCCGGCAATCCTCCGACAGCCGCTCTACCCTTTTCTTCACTCGACAGTTGCTCTGCGTACATCTGTAGTAACTTCTGCAATACATATATATACCATATGAAACAATAGTTTAATGACAAGAATACCCTTCAAACAGACAGACAAGGATTTACGTACTTTTACTCAGGTCCTTATGACATTATATAATATAAATTTCACTACTAAATATATGTAACATAATATCTAGGGATAATTACACCTTTTTCTCCGAAAATTTGATATAATTATATATAAATCTCTTGTGTTTTAATTAGAAAATTACATTTGGTACGCCTGATGTTTGTTCTTGTCTAATAAATAGTTTTTTCGTTAGTCAAAATTCATCAAATTTGTTTATATTAATTAGAAAAAAACTTAGATGAAAGTCCATATTTTTTCCCTCGTTGACTTATTAATCACTTATTGTAAGTTAAACAAATCTTTTCTGACCAAAATATCCCTATAAAGAACAAAAATATACCTCCTCACATGCATTAACGTGTGAAATTGTATAAGGATAGTTTGGTCAGAATAGATCTGTTTGACTTGCAATAGGTCAGTATTTATTAAGTCAATCAAGCTTAAATATAAATCTTCATTCAACGTTTTTGCTAATACCAACAAATTTAGTGTATTTTGACTAACAGGTGAGTGTATTTGTTAGATAGAAACAAACTTCAAAAGTATTTTTCAAACCACATAAAATTTATATGTAATTACACCAAACTTTACAGGAACGAACTGTAATAATCCCTACTTTTTATTATTTAATATATTTTACGCTTTAAAGGAAACCCTACAATATAATCATTTCCTTGGCGACTTTATCCACAGTGCACGTTCGCTACATATATAAGTCAAAAAAATCAATTAAATCGCAATTATGAGTCTGGGCATTATTTCCCAGAATCAGGACACTTTAGAAGCAATAAAGTCTTGAGAATGAGTTGACTTTGGTTGTGCAAATTGCACGTTAATCACAGGGAAAGTAGCATTTTTAAGAGAAAAATATTATTTTAGTCTGCTAAGTATGTCTAATTTTAATTTTACTTCGATAACTATTTCTATTTTTGTTTAGGTCCAGTAACTTATGAAATTGTTTAGTTTTAGTCCTCTGGCAGAGTTTCAGACAATTTTACCTCTATGAATGCATATGGACTAAAACTGCCTTTCAAAAGTTGCATAGGGGTAAAATTGTCCGAAAATTTACTAGAGGACTAAAAGTAAGCAATTTCATAAGTTACTGGATCTAAACAAAAATGGACATAGTTATCGGACTAAAATTAAAATTAGACATACTTAGCGAACTAAAATAATACTTTTCCCCATTTTTAATTTTATAAGTTGGGCCCATATTATTTTTATCTCATTTATTATAAAATTAATTAATATTTTTAGTTTCATAATTTACAAAAATTAGTATTTTTAGTCCTTATACACTTTTTCATCTACAATTTAACGATATAGGTCACATGTCTAGCACGTTACAGTTAACTAATTTTGGTTGGAGGAAAAATTGGCCTTTTCTTCAATAGTAGCATATGAGTGCTTCATTTGACCTATTTGATTTACTTGTGGAAGAAATGATTTTTTATGTTGCTTCTACTTAACTTCAACTTACAGAAATATGGGAAGAATATGATTCAATTTTTGTGAGAAAAGAGAGAAATCGATACTTTTTTCCCCTATTTTCCTTCACAATTTATTTCCTACAAATCAGCATTTCATTTTAATTTTATTTACAAAACTACAATAACATTAAGGATGGAAAATTTTTACAATTTAATTAAAACTTTTGAAACCATACAGTTATTAAAAAATTACAAAAAAGGGGTAATTTTGATAGGAAAAACAAGGAAAAAGTATTATTTTAGTCTGCTAAGTATAGCTAATTTAATTTTAGTTCGATAACTATGTCCATTTTTGTTTAGATCCAGTAACTTACGAAATTGCTTACTTTTAGTCCTCTGACAGATTTTCGGACAATTTTACCCCTATGAGTGCATATGGACTAAAATTGTCTTTCAAAAGTTGCATAAGGGTAAAATTGTCCGAAAATCTGCTTAAGAACTAAAAGTAAGCAATTTCGTAAGTTACTGGACCTAAACAAAAATGAACATAGTTATCAGACTAAAATTAATTCGTAAGTTACTGGACCTAAACAAAAATGAACATAGTTATCAGACTAAAATTAAAATTAGGCATACTTAGTGGACTAAAATAATACTTTTCCCAAAAAATAAATATATTAATTTTTCTTATTTTCCAAAATTCAAAGTCAACCCAAGAAAGGATAATAATTAATTTAAATTTGACTAATAACTCAATCTGAAACTAGATTTTTTCATTCAAATAAAAGGGTTTTGAAATTTAGTTTGGTGTTTGTTTGGGTTTACTCATACATTAATATTCCATTGTTTGTCTAATCAAAATGGATAATTTCTTTCTGTGTACAAAGTCAAAACAGGCATCAACTTGCCCCCAAATACCTAACCTCTTTGCATCAAAGTCAAACAATTATTTACCTGATATTTGATGTAATTATAAATACTTTTTATTATTTAAAAAATTATAAATATTTTTTATGTTTCATAAAATTATATAATCCTTGAATTGAGACGTGGAATTGTCAACTTTGGCTTTACTGTAATTTCTTCTTTTATTTTAGAATATAAATTCAAAAAATTATAAAAAATCAAATGAGCTGGATGAATAAATTGTTAAAAAAATATCCATCTTTTCATAATTTTCTTTAAAAAAATTTAAAAATAAATAAAATTATAATTTATAATCCACAGAGGCATTTTGGTCAGTTCATCATAAATTAAAAATGGATGAAAATCTAGTAGAGACTAACGGATTGGGCTAACTACATCTTAGACGACTGTTAAAATTAAGAGGGTATTGGTACGTAATTCTTCAAACAACAGAAAGATATTTATAATTATGTCAAATTTTAGAAAAGCTCGTTGTAATTTAATTACCCCTTGAATATATTCTGGAAGTACTATGTATGCTAAACCATTAAATAACTCTATCCATGTTATAATTCTAATTATAAGGTGTCAAACTTGAATCCCACGTCGATATCATATAAAAGAGTAAATTATAATAATTTTTTTAAAAATTTATTATAATTATAAATACTCTATAAAATTAATATTGTCTAACAAATACCTATAGTGATAGTCCATTATAGAAGAATACTTATAACAAATATCTGAAAAGCCCGTTGTAGTTTAGCTATAGTACTAACATAGGATGTAATATACCATGATCCTTCTCTTACTTTGACGCACGTAAGTTCTATATAAATAATCACGGCTAAATAATTATAACAAATTAATATTTTTTATTATAATTAAATAAAATCAATGCGAAAATTTAAACTTTAACTACGATTAACTAACATTTATCATAGTTTTAATTATAACCAAAATATTTACAATATTTTTTAGCTAGCAATAACTAATATTCTGATGTCACCTGCAAAATATCGATTAATCATAGTTAATTAATATTCATCGTAATCCTACGTACATATCATTATATTAATCAACAATCTCGTTAATTCATACACTGACCAACAATTAAAGAAATTAGTCTCGTGAGAACAAAATGTCCCAACAGTCGACCCAGGAAAAATAATTTGTTTAGTCCTTTAAGTTTGTCAGTTATTAATTTTAGTCCTTTAAATTTATCCGTTTTAATTTTAGTCCAATAACTTTCAAAATTACTTAATTTTGGTCCTTTGACCCAATTTCGGATAATTTTACCCCTATACAACTTTTCAAGAGCAATTTTAGTTCATATATATTCATTCATTTTGCATCTCATAGCTAATGCTCGCCTAGAAGGGTATAAGAGTCTAGCTTTATTAAAACAATATTTGTTTATATTACACTTAGAGCATTAGAATGAACTATTAGCCTTTATCATTTAAAGGGCAAAAGAGTTATAAATTAACCTAAAAGACCAAATTTACGTAAAATTAATAGATACAGAACTAAACCTAATATTATTAAAGATAAAAAATCAAAATGAGTTCAGACTAAAATTACAAGACGAAAATTTTCTTTTTTCCCGTCGACCCATAACCTCATTTTTGGACAATCGTTGAACCCTATCTAGAGTCTCAACTTTATATTTTTTTTAATTTAATTTAATTTAGGATAAGTGTAATATATATATATATATATATAAACTTGTTTTTTGTGAATAAAAAAGTAGTATTATATAGGATAAATTATAACCACATCCCTTAAAATTTGACATAATCATACATTCTCGCTATTTGAGAAATTACACATATCCCTCTGATTTTATCGCTTGTCTAAAATGAGCCCATTCAGTTAGTCCATTAAGTTTTATCTAATTTTTATGGTGAACTGACCAAAATATATTTTTGAATTATGAATTATAATTTTACGTATTTTGTAAAATTTGCTAAAATATTTTTATAGACTATTATTCTATATGAATTATTTATTCTCCCGTAATTTTTTTATTTTTTAAAGAAATTCAATAAAGGTAATTAGTTATAATGTCCATCTCATCGGCTAAGAATTAAGTAATTATTTTTTTAAAAAAATATTTATAATTTTTTAAATAATAAAAAAGTATTTTACGTCAAATTTTAATAAAAAAAGAAAAGCTATAATTTAGCGGATTGTATAAGTATGTGATATGAGGTCCACCCCCAGACAAAAATCCGATGCAAGCCAAATACTGAGTTGTATTTCTGAGTTTCTCTGTCAGCCCACTTACTCTCTTTTCCCCTCCCCATCCCCACCCCCACCCCCACCCATTTTCCTCTAAATTTGTTGCAAGAACAGAAGCACAAAGTGGAATGTTTTCAAGGAAACCACAAATCTTGGTTCACACACACACACACACACGAAATTCTAATTCACATTAAGTTTGATCATATCAAAACCGACTGTGTCATAAAAATAATATACTTATCGTGTGATATATTTATAATTAAAAAAAAATAACCAATCACATGATAATCTATCATTTATCATGTAATTTATTTGGTTCGACCAAACTTGATTTTAATAAAAAAATTCCCACAAACTTGTGTGCAATAATGTAGGATATATGCATATGAGGAAAAATACAAGCAACCCCCTTGTGATATCGTAAATGAGCAAATTACCCCCTTATGAAAAAATAAATAGCGATTTACCTCCCTATATTTTTTAAAATACAACAATTTACCCCCCTATGATTTTTAAAATGAAGCAATCTACATCCCTATATAAGGAGGTAAAATTGCTTCATTTTAAAAAGTATAGGGAGGTAAATTGTTATATTTTTTTCATAGGGGGTAGTGTGCTCATTTTTTATATTACAGGAGGATAAATTACTATTCACCCCATGTATATATATATATATATATGGAGGTTATCATCAGAAGCTGATGAGCAGTTTAGACTTTAAAATTAATCTTCTTAAGAAATATTGGATTAGAAGTGACTATATTTATCTATATATATGGAACAGTACGTATGTTGTCTGATTTGAGAAGATACCTTACATCAGACAGCTGTTAGGTTCAGAAATCACAATGACCATCCAGACAACATTAGAATCACTGTTCTTCCTCCTGTTTCTCCTGAACTCTTACCAGAATTTGATAAGGAAGAGGAGCAAAACCTCACTAAAACTCATATATCGGGGGTTCAATTTATTTTTAAAATAAAATTTAATATTTTATAAATTTTAAAAAATAATTTATAAAAATACACGAGTTTATAAAATTCTTTAAATAAATTTAATCAAGCACTCTCTAAATTGGGTAACAACATCATGTACAACAATGGTTATCGCTTAGGACAGCCTGACTCCCGTCATTCAATTACACGTTTTTCATGATCAACACTCGTAGCAAAAGATGAAAATAACGAATAACTTAGACGTAAGTGGAGTAAATTAATATGGGAATTAATGAGTTCATGCTGTCCGTATATATATAGTACGATGATCCATGTTATAAAACGAAGGCAAAAACATCGATGATCTAACAATTACGATGTTGGTGTCCGATATTAGCATTGGATGTCCTTAATTAATGTTGTTGTTTGAAGATGTAGTTTTAGGGGTTAATTAAGTAGGTATATATACACACCTGGGATGAAGGCTATTCTTGACAACTTTCTGTCCATATTTCCTCCATTTGTAGCCATCGTCGAGTACATCCACATCACTCTTTGTCTGAAAACAAAACCTTGGCTCTCTCAGCTTTCTCCTTACCTTAACCTTGTTCTTTTCCAAAGACGAACTCCTCCACCTAATTCACACAATATTCATTAATCAATTGCCATCACTCCTGGATTTATTATTTACAACATTTGCGGAAAACCCTCTACGTACTCAATGTGAATTGATCATTCACCCAAGTTCTGAGTGTAATTAAAGCCAAGAAAACATCTCTAGCTAGGGTTTAATATGTATATATATATATAGACACAGAGAGAGAGAGGAGAGAGAGAGAGTTATGATGTATATATATATATATAGAGAGATATATATATATATATATACCAAGAATGGCCTTCGTCGAGTTTGCAATTTTCATCATTTACAGTCTTGGGATCCTGCAGGGCTGCTACCTGTACATATATTTTAGTTAATTTCTCCATTTAGTAATTGAAAATAAAAAAAAAAAAAGAATCTTAAAAATGAAGCAATAATAATACTGAGAAAGAATTATCCAAACAATGTAAATATATTAATTAGGAGAAGAATGAATTTCCTTCAAAAAAAAAAAAAAAGAAACACTCAACTACCTGCTGGTCGTTACTCCATGAAGGTCTATTCAAAAGTTCATGATCATGAGTGAACCCTAAGGAAGCAGCTGTATTATTGATGGTGGTGGCGCCGCCGGCAAGGGGCGGAGATATCTGGTGTAGGGGCGGCGAGGGGGTGGGCAAGAAGTTCAGGAGGTGGTTATCATGATCATCGAAGTGTAGAAACCCCATTTCTTGGTGGGGATTAGGAGGTGCAGAGATTTGGAGATGATGATAAATTGTGGAGGGTGGATGAAAGATCAGCTGCTCATCTCTTTCCCCTTCCATTATTTGGATCTTATTTTCAAAGAAATTGTTGATGAACGGATTGAATTCCAACACAAAATCAATAATTAATATTCTATTCCTTCTTGCTGCCCTTTTCGCTCTCTTCTCAGTGGATGTTGGGATTGGGATTGGGATTGGGATTGGGATTGCATGTTCGCAGGACAACTTTGTGGGGCTTTCATATCAACAATATATCATCTATATATATACAGTCCCCACACGTGACTAAACCAAGCTTCTTGAACTCATTCCCCCCTCAAGGCGAGCCCCTTGCTCTAGCATCGTTGATCATTGTATACGCACTTGTCAGTTCAATGCAATCTAGTTTTCTGAATTCGCGTGTGCAATTTACGATTTTGTGATTTGTTCCTCCTGACTCTGATATATTCGGCGCGCTGCATTAGTGCCGAGCGGAGGTATTGGCGGACGTAGTTAGCGGACTACTAGCCACACGGTGCGCTTTGCGATAGGCGCCTCGTGAGAGGTGGTATCAGTATATGAGAAATTTTAATTCGAGACAAGTTTTATCCGACTTGAAATAAGTATATGGTAAGTATTATTTACTTATAATTATATGTTGGTGTACAATTCAAAAAAAATGACTAATCACATAACAAGTATATTATACTTGTTCTATAATTTATTTGATTTGATCAAACCTAATTTGAACATAAATTTTTTCTTTATATATATATGTCTGTCTTTGTTGTGTACACTCCGTCCATCTTTTTAGGTAAGAATTGAAATTAAATAAAAATTTCATCTTGTATAAGTATGTATGCTTTATGAGAAAATTGAAGTTTATGAGGAAAAGGTTACACTTTTTATCCTATATGTAGTTAGTATTTTTAGTCCTATAGTAATTTATTCTATTTATACATTTAATTCTTTTATTAATAAATTTAGTTTTGAACGTCTCACATTTAATTACGTCTTAACGATCTATAGTTATAAAATCAAAAATTAGATTTACCCCACTGTGTATGGGACAAAAGTTGTCTAACTCATGACAAGATTTGTCAAAACATGATATGTTTAGTACTAAATTCATTAAAAAAAGATTAAAATGTACTAACGAAGTAAGTTACAGGATCAAAAGTGCTAACAACCTATAGGTACAGAACCAATAAAATGCCGCCTGAGAAAAATGAAGCTTTAGCCATGTAGTGTGGGGGTGATAATTTTAATCATATAAGAATCCATTTTGAGAACTTCGTCATATAACTTTAAAAAATTGAAAAATTGAAGATAAAAATAGACAAAAAAGTGCGTGTCCTCGATGTGAGTATTCTTTTAAGGTTGCAAGACAAAACTCCCATAATAAATTCATATAAAACTAAATTTGTCACCCTCTGTATAGGACTAGAATTGCAAATTTTTTTATATTTTATATATCCACGTTATGAATATAAAATATTTATTTAATAAAATTACAAAGTAATTGTTTAGGTTTCATACTTGTGCCGTGTGGGCATCCTCGTATCATTAGACATTGGTTGTTGGCTATCATTGTCGACATAGTTGTGAGTTATGCGAAAGTAACCCCTTTTGAGGAGTAGATCGTCTAATATGCTGGTGTGAACTGTGGGGCAAATTGCAATTTTGGTTTAGTATCTTAGGAGCGGTGGTACTATTGGTCTAGGTATTTCTAAAAATAGCATTTTAGGACATTAATTCTAAAATTTCGGCAATTGCAGGACAAGAAGCCCTAATTTCTCCAGAATAGCTCGCGAGGACCACATGTGACGGCCTTAAATTAGGGGTTTTCTTACGTGTCCAAAAAAGGTGCTTAAGTGAAAGGGAAAAAAAAAATCATCATACATGTTAACCACGTCAGCCAAATTAACCACATCAGCCTTCCACGTCATGAGAAGTACCTAAACTCATAAAAAAAGGACTAAATATATAAATGAAGTAAGTTATAATATTAAAAGTGCAAATAATCTAAAGTTATAGGACCAAAAATATAATTTTGCCAAATATTTTTTTAAATAAAGAACTCAAATTTATACACACTACATGTACAGAATATACATGATGTAATAGTTAAATCATTATCTTTTTGGGTAAATATAGCTACCTCTCTTGAGATTTGACATAATTACATATACTTCCTTATTGTTTGAAAAACTATAAATACCTCCTCAAATGAAAAATAATTATGTACTGTCTAGACGATGAGGTAAACATTACTACTTTACCCTTACTGAAGTTTTTGAGAAAATAAAAAAAATGCATTTGAAAAAATGAATAAAGAAAATGAGGATGGATGAAATATCATAGAGAATATTAGCCCATAAAATTATTCTAATAATTGTAAAAAACATACAAAAATTATAATTCATAATTCAAATAGCATTTTGGTCAGTTCACAATAAAAATTTAATAAAAACCATGTTAAAATTAATGGGTTATTTATAATTTCTCAAATAATAAAGTATTATTTATAATTATACCAAACTATAAGGAAAGTGACAATAATTTATTTATTATTTTGCTAATTATTCTTCAATGTGGGTATGATTCCATATGGTCAGCTAAGTGAAGTCCGGACATGAGGAATTTGTACAGTCAATTTGAAGATTACATACGTTGTTTCTGGCCTTAAGGGGTGTGTGTGAAGCCCACAGAATAATTTTGACAATTTTGCTACAAGGGTGGACACGTTTTTCTCTCTTATATATGTAACTCGCTTAGACTTTGTATAATTCTTCATTGAACATCTAAGCATTCCGAAATAGGGCAGAAAATTAAATTAAATTGTACGTGATACTCCATTAAAATTGATTTGATAAAAGCTGTTTTGAATTTGAATTAAATCTGAAAATTTGACAAACTAAATTTGAACTAAATTTTTTGTTCAATAAGCGTTCAAGCTGACTTAATCTCGATTCGATTAATATAAAAATAATATAATATACTTTAAAATATCAAATTTCTTGAATTTAATTCATATTTTGATTCAAAATTAAATTTTATTTCAACTCGACTAGAACAGTAACCAAACCAAATTCAAACGCAATTGTTCAAGCTCGAATCATCTACAGCCCTATACTTGATAATTATTTTTTTTATTTTTTTTAGAAATAAAAGTAGTGGTCAAAAATCAGTTGCTATGCATTATAAATGCTAGAGACCATTATGTGTGACATATAATTCAGAAATTGTCTTAATATATATTTTTAGGATGAATAGCAATTTACCCATATGATATTGAAAATGAGCACATTATCTCTCTATAAAAAAAATACAATAATTTATTCCCCTATACTTTTTAAAACGAAATAATTTACCTCCTTATACAGGCAGGTAAATTGCTTCATTGTAAAAAACATAGAGAGGTAAATTATTGTATTTTAAAAAAGGGAAAAGTATTATTTTAGTCCGTTAAATATGCCTAATTTTTATTTTAGTTCGATAACTATGTCCATTTTTTTAGGTCCAGTAACTTACGAAATTGCTTACTTTTAGTCCTCTGGTATATTTTTGGACAATTTTACCCCTACGAGTGCATATGGACTAAAACCGCCTTTCAAAAGTTGCATAGGGGTAAAATTGTCTGAAAATCTGACAAAGGACTAAAAGTAAACAATTTCTTAAGTTACTAGACCTAAATAAAAATGGATATAGTTATCGAACTAAAATTAAAATTACGCATACTTAGCGGACTAAAATAATACTTTTTCCTTTAAATAATACAGGGAGGTAAATCGATATTTTTTTTTTATAAGGAAGTAATTTGTTCATTTATAATATAATAAGGGAGTTACTTGCGTTTTTCCTTATATTTTTACTTGAGTACACGTACCAATCAATTTTTTCAAATTCCACATCCTTGAAAATAATTGATTAATTAAATTATTTCTAATGATCAATTGATTACAATCGTATATAATTGCTCTGTCAAATATAGAATTTGATATATATTATGTAATTGCAACATAATTAAGCTAGAAACATTATATAAATGTGTAACTAATTAATGATGTCTGATTAATTTATATAAACACGTTTTTCGAATTGTAAAACATGCTAGAAACGTGAATGGTAAAACCAAGCTAGAGATAGCAATGGTCGTGAAAATGCTTCCATTCAACTGATACCAATATTACAAACTCTTGGTTTGACTAATATATTGATATGAATACAAATAAATTATAATAATTGATATAAAATAAGATAAATACCCATATATTCAATAGGACTCGAACTGATGACTTCATGGGCCACCTCAGCCTTAACCTCAAGTACTATGCTAAGACATTATTGATCATGAAAGCCTCCCCTACACACCAACTTCTGTGAACAACTTGGCTACGCTATATATATGCGGTATCGATTTTATTGTAATTATGATGCTTTAATTATTGGTGTTTGACATTTTAGTCTTTTAAGAAATAAAATTTGAAATTTTGATCTATAATCTCAAAGTTGAAATTTGATATTAAAGATGTGGAATTTTCAGCAAATTTAATTAGTCGTTTTGTAAATTAAATTTAGTGTTATATATTGTTTGAAGTATTAATGTCTTTATATATGATGAATATCCAATTATGAATTTTGAAAAAAAGGGCACACGTAGTAGCTCGATCAGCTTTCCTCATGTTAATAATGCCTTTGGGACAAAGAAAAATTCCATCCATCTTTGTTGACACCAACACACACACACACACATATATATATATCAATGATTACAATATTTAGATGGGAAAATTACAAATGTCCTATAACTAAAGGAGTGGTAATTTTGGTCTCGTAACTTTAAGATTAATAATTTTAGTCTTATAAATTTTAAAAAGGTTGCAATCTTAATCCTCCGAGCAAATCTAGTCGAATTATGGATGATTTTACCCTTTTACAACTTTAAAATAAGTATTTTAGTCTATTTTCATTCTTTTCATATTTTATCGCATATGCTTACACAGAATGTATCAAAGTGTAGGTTTATTGAAAAATATTTAATTATATTATAGTTAGATATTTTTACCACTAATGAAGGAGACCTTTAGAAGTATAAAATCAAACGAAAGTCTGTGTTATGATGATAATAGGAAATATTTTCAAACTCTGAAAATACAAAGAAGGAAATTTCTTATGAAAATTCTTGAAAATATTGGCCACAGTTCAAAATGGATTGACTTTGATCTTCTCACGAAAGAAGAAACGAAGAAATGGTTGCGTAATTACCAGGTCCGCCAGATACTACCAGGGAATACGGTAAGGCGCTTATACTCCACCAAGGTCTCTGGTAGAATACCAACCAAGAGAAACGACACAAGTAAGTTTCTAAAAACCTACAGTTCTAAAAATAATGATTAAAGGAACTGATTGAAAAAAAAAAAAACTCGAGCCGACCACCTCAAAAATCTCTCAAGATCTAAGGGAGATTCAAAATAATGTTCAGGACTATGGACATAAGTTAATCCATTTACTTATAAAAATAGATCTTTTGAGCTAGAAGATGGACGAGATCTTTAAGATCTTCCCATATCTGCACAAAGATCTTACAGGTTTGAAAGGCGAAGTCACAGATTTGAAAATGAGCCAAAGCAATACCCTAAAAACATCCAAATCTCATAAAGAGCGTATCAGGGATGTCTTCGAACCAATACCTCTTCCATACGAGAAGAGAAAGGCGATAGAGATTTTGAAACCAAAGACACGAGAAGATCTAATCTTTAAAGCCATCAGATCCATAAAATAATGAAAGGATCAAAGGGAGATCTATCACATCTGCAGCGGAATTCTTTTTCCAACTTGGGATTGTGAATTTGATCAACTTTCAAACCGATGAAATCAATCCAGCACTACCACCATAGGAGGGAAGTACAGGTTCAAATAACCCTTCACGCCAACACCACCCCAATGTTTGTGGAAACAAAAAAAAAGAGTAAGTACAAATTTCCATACCAAAATAAAGAGTTGTTAAAAGCTTTAACTCCTAAAGCAATCAGGATTAATAATATAAAAACCATTAGATGCCATGAAGGCGGGAAACAAATTTAAGTTGTATTTGACATCACTGAATAAGAAAACTATTTTTTGTTTGATGACTTATATCATTTGCAGCAATCTGTTGTTGGTAAATACGAAAGTATGCTAGAAATAATAGGCTATGAGATCATGGTTACAAGTGTTGCAGGACGAGAAAATGGAAGTATGATTTTGGGGTTAATTTTCCTTGAAAATCATAAGCCATAGGGAAAAAAAAAGTAACGGTATGGAATTCAGTTTAGATAGCGTTACTATAAGAATTGAATGAATAGCCCCTTTTCTATATACATACCGATAGGTATGTTATATGAGCAATATAAGTCGGAATATTTTGCATCTCATATTGATTTAGGATCAAGAATTTGTACAGAAAAATCTGTTGTTTTCCCTAGCGAAGCTATAGAAACTTTGCCTATTATTGCAGGAAGGAATTTTCACAAAAAGTCCTATTACTCAATAAAGGAATTGGGGAAGTAAAAAATCATGATTGTAGGAGCATTTGAGACACCTTGAATTAAGGTAAAAATGTCTCCTATCAACTTTCATGATACAGGAGTAGATATTTTCTAGGTAATAACGTTATCCAAACCTTTTCAAAATATGTACAAGATAACCACAAAAATCTGTAGATTTTTACTACTAATTGTGGTAGTGAGATACAGGTTTTGTAGTGAGAAAAGCCATCTAACAGAGTAATGTCCATAAATTTTCACAGCAAACTGGTGATTGTGATGCCAAAATAACTCATTCTAAAATGCAAGATAAAAGAAAATTTTCTAAGGCCCTTTTGTCTTTCGGGTAACAGGGTTTCAACAAAGCTTCTAAAAAATGACTTAGGATCTTCAAAGAAGCTTTCGAAGAAGCAAACTTTCTCTCGAAAATGTCAAGAGACTAATCTAGAGAAATTTCAAGAGGAACCCTCTGGCATGACAAGATAGAAACAAGATTAAAACTACTCTGAAAGTCAAAGAGGATGCAAGCATTAGTATGTTTGATACAAACCTATCCAAATGAACATTAAGGATAAGAAGGATATGCAGGAAACGTCAAAGAGCATATCAATATTTAACTTATCTAGCCTAGAGTCTCTACTTCCTGTAGCCCTATTTCTAATAGGAAACCAAGTGAGTAATTAACTATCAAGGTATCAATAAGATACTAGAATTTGATGGTTATTACATTTCAAGTAAAGAACACTTAATCGACTGCATTAAAGATGCAAAAGTATTTTTCAAATTTGATTGCAAATTTGGTTTTTATAAGATTAATATGGAAAGTGATTCAAAAATATATATTGCATTTTTCATACCATAAGGACAATATATCTGAATGTGATTCTATTGGACTTGCTAACGCACCCTAGATATTTCAAAGAAACATGGATAATCTTTTCAAAGACTATCTTGAGTTTATGTTTATCAATATAGATGACATCTTGATTGCTTCTAAAAATATACAAGATCATATTAAACATCTAGAAAAACCATACCATAGAGAGGGTTTAGTGTTCACTACAAAGAAAGCCATTACAATTTTCAATAAATTGAATATCTAGTAATTCTTATTGACCAAGCAGGTATCGAGTTGCAGGAACACATTGTGGAAAAAAAAAAAATCTGATATTCTTTAAAAATAAGAAAAAACTTTAAAATTTTTTGGGAGTTGTTAATTATGCATAAATCTTTATTAAGATCTTGCAACATACAGAAAGAATTTTCAACTATTCTTTAAAGAAATAGGAATTTCAAAGTGAAAATGGGAGGAAATTCACACCTAAAGGGTTTGTAAGTTGAAATAGGTTTGCAATAACATGTCAAAGCTTGCTATCCCACAGGATGAAAATGAATTGGTAATCTATACAGATGCCAATGACTATAGATGGGCAACTGTGCTCATGAAAAAAAACAACTACTGATAAAGAACCATGTAGATAGATGCACATGAGGGCTGGTCATAGAGCAAAAAGCCAAAGTTTAGCATATCAATGAAAAGAATTCTTTGTGGTTAGGAAGACATTCAAAAAATTTCCTTTGTTCTTACTTGCCAAAGAATTCACTTTAAAAGTTGATAATACAAATGTTAAACCTTACCTTAAGAATAAACTCGAACAAAAAATTGAGAAAACAGGTATCCTCAAATGACAAGCTGAATGCCAATATTATTAATATCATGACAATGTTTTTCTAAATTTCTTGACGAGAATTGGAGGCATCTAAAGCAAAATCCATCATTGTAAGGCTCGGGCATCTAAAGCAAACTCCATCATTGTAAAGTTTAGGCATCTTAAGGAAAACCTTGCGGAGCTTGATGAAAAGTTTGGACAGCTGACGGTAAAAGCCCAAATAGTTGGCCAAGTCTAACAAGCTGATCTTGATGCGGTCCAGATTGCCATCAAGAGTATCAAACTGGCCTCAGGGTCGTTATGGCACAACATAATAGAATCAATTTGAAAGGCATCGCCTTTGGTGATGTCCCAAGAATTAAGAGAGCAGGGGACCTGTAGTTAGAGAACGGGGCTCTAAACCGGTAGCAAACAATTCAAGTACTACTTGCACGAGACCATCCCCAGACTCTGGTGAAGTGTCAACAATCAAATTGCAGGAAGTGAAAACTCCTGATAATTCAAGTCAACCCAGTATATCTGTGGTTAAAGAGGGATAGATTAACCTTAGGTCAATGATATGCAACTCTAAGGTTAATACTGACGGTTCTATATATTTTGTTTCTGCTTGGCAGGTGTATCGAAGAATGTGGAAAAAACTGGATTCCCGTATAGGAGTCAACACAAGCAAGACCATAATAGATGCATTCGAAAAATATAATTGGATCTAGATGCTTGAAGAGTCAAAACCAGAAGAGGTTCGAGAATGGTATGAATTTGGAGCACTAGCCACGATTCATATTACCTCACTAGGACTCTGAAGATCTCAAAATTTCCAAAATAGATTAGTAGGGCAGTATATGATGCATGACACAACAATTCCCACTTAAAATAAGGAGATATTTTGGACCTTAAGTTCATTTCAGCGGTTTCAAAAATAGCAGGGAAATGATCTCATCTGGCATTCCATTTTATCAAGTTGCTTAAATTTGACATGATAGCATTCAACAAAGTCAAAGCTGCTACAGGAAAAGCTCCCCAGGTATCATCCTAAAGTGAAGATGAAATATCCACTAGGAGAGCTTGGGGATTCTGGGTCAATCTCACAAAGATGGACAAAGTTAAGTATCTATTTAAAATATTTTCAAACAAATTCAATGGATCATTCCTATTAATCTTCATGATATAGGAAAGAGCACCTAGTTTGTAGAAAGCTTGTTCGAAAAGAAAAGGATACTTGTATGAGAGAATAAGTTACCTGTAACAGAGGCTACAAGAAATAAGGCATGCTACATGATGCATGTTGGGCAGAAATAACCACATATATCCTTGCGATGAAAAATAAGAAAATCCTTGTTCGAAAAACAAAAGTTCGCATAACACAAAAGAAACCTGAAAATGGTAAAAGAAAGGATTTTCAGTAGACGAGGTAAAAACCTCAAAATGTAAAAAATCAAAAGGAAGATTGTTGGCGGAAGATGATAGAAAAACCAATATCCACAAAGCAGAGGATACCAGTTGGCAAGCACATGACTATATGACCAACAACTGAAACGACATGCACATTGATACGGCACAATCTTGAAATCATGAACATTGAAAAGAATATATTGGACAATATATTCAATACCTTTGAAGGACATAAAGGGAAAAACGAAGGATAATTTAAATGCATGGAAGGACCTTAAGATTATATGTAATTGACCAGAGCTTAGGGTGGATGAAAAGTGGTCGAATGTGATGCCCAAAGTCGTATATACCCTGAAAAAAGACCAGAAGAGGAGAATGTGTGAATGAGTTCGTGTTCTTAAGTTTATTGATGAATCTGGCCCATTGCGTCGACATGAAGGAGCCGGGAATGCATAATATGAAGAGTCATAACCATCACATATTCATGGAGAAGATGATCTCGGTTGCCTTCTATGAAACGCTTCCTCAGCATGTGTGGAGTGCGTTGACGGAGGTGAGCCTTCTATTCTAGATTCTATGCTCAACCACTTAGATGTCAACAAGCTATAGGAATTGAAAGGTAGTGTCCCGACCATCTGTGAAAACTCGAGAAATATTTTCTCCAGCTTTCTTCGACTTAATAGAGAACCTAATTGTTCACCTGCCATATGAGCCGCGCATGGAAGGGCCCCTACAATACAGGTGGATGTACCCATTTGAGAGATACACGAGAAATTGTAATTTTTTTTTTTAGGAAATGTAAGTTTCAGTAAAAGGAGAAAAATAATAGTACAATAGTGTTCCTCATCAGGTGACTCCCTCGACAGGTCAAGGGATACGCCGAGAAATTGTAGTTGTTTTTTAATAGTTCTAGTGCCATCTGTTTTTCTAATAAATATTCATACGAATAGATTCCTCCACAATTTGAAGAAGAAGCTGAAAAACGAAGCACACATCAAGGAGTTAATTGTGAAGGCATACCTTATCGAAGAAATAAGCCTATTCACTTCCCACTACTTCAAGTTACCGATTCTTTGGGAGCAAAGCAGGCTCGTAGAAACGACGATCTCACAAGCAATGATAATTGTATTCCACCGATGTATTTTCAACCATTCTTGCCAAGCAAGTGGTGCCTCAAAGAAGAGGCAACTCAGTAGTTCAGAGCGTCACATAATCGCAACGTACATTTTGTGCAACCGTGAAGTGGTCACGCCATACTACGAGTAAGTGTATGGATAGCAATAGTTTTTTCAAATCTTATTAGGAGTTTGAACATATATATTTATATGTATTCTTTTTTTTTTTTTATAAAATACAACTCACTCTTGAATGAGCTATAAGAGCACCACCATTCATAGGACCCCAATATTGATCTACTAGTAGCAACCGAATTCAAGGATTGGTTCAAATGTCGGGTAAGTGTCAAACCTAATCAATTATATTATAACTGTGAAAAATGATCATTTGTCAATTTTCTCTGCTATGTGAATTTCAAATTGAACTACACAGACAACGAGCTGTTGAAGTTGCATTATTGGGGTCCTATCATTGAGGTGACATCATTCTCATATTACTTCATGAATTGTCACAATTTCCACACTGAACGTCAGAATGTAGGAAATTCAACTATGAATCGTGGGGTGTGCATGAAAAGCTCATCATATAAAGACACGAACAGTAACTTTTATGAGATATTTGAAGAGATAATTTAGTTAGATTACCAACTTATTCCAAACATGCACATCATTTTGCTCAAGTGTCGTTGGGTCGATCCTACAAGAAGTATGAAAATACATCCTTGTTATCACCTCGTTAATGTAAGTTTCAAATTGGTATACCAAAATGATGAACCATTCATCCTAGCACAACAAACAGTACAAGTATACTACACCAACAACCGAGCATGAAGAGAGACAAAGCTAACTGGATGACTGTATGCAAAACCAAAGTTCGAAAAATAATTGATAACTCTCGATGGATCAAAGTAGCATTTCAGCTAGAGCAAACCATACCTACTCTGGAAATTGTTACAGACAATCAATAGAATCATCATTACACAGTCCTTGTTTTGAGTATATTCAAAGAAATAGATTTTTTGTCGAGAGCTTCAATTCGATTTAGAAACTCCTCGTTGAAATTTATTTCTTTTTGTTTGTTGATATAAACCCAAGGGTTGAAGAGTTCATTAGATGAAGCTTTTACGGGTGTATGAGGGGATATCCTTCTTTTTATCATTTCAAGAAAATTGATAAACTAGTGGGATATGTAAAAGAGATTCTTTCTTTTCCATCAAAACGTACGACCTGTATGATCCAAATGATATACAATTAGTCATTGATCAATCTATGGCATATCAACATGGAGCAAGTACATTCCGCTTGGCAAATGGAAAATCTAATGATGAATATGACGAAGATAACTTTGATGAGGATTATGAGACCGATGAAGACAATTATGATTGAGTGTTTAGTGTTTAGTTATTTCTCCTATTTGTAATGGAAAATTTTAAGTTTATTCATTCAGTTAATTATACATTTTTAAAATAATTTTTGAACATTTTTTCATTAGGACAAAAAAGAAAGAGATAATTTCAAACATTGGAATGGTTATTTCAATTTGACCGTTCCAAGAGAAGTTCCGAAATAATTCCATTTGGCGCCTATGAAAAAAAAACTGGAAAAATTACAACTTGGAACGGTTATGTGTACAACACCATTCCTAATTATATTTTTAAATAAACCATTCCTAACTCCACTCAGTAACCATTCCTAATTATTAATTATCATGAACGGTTCCAAATATATAAAGTAACTATTCCAAATTGTGTTAAAAAAATTGCCTAATATACATTCCGATTATGATATCTCAACATTCGCGAGCCAAATTAATTCTAAATTTAAACATGTATAAGATTTTATCTATTTGAATATATATCTAATAGTCTGATGGTGGGTGTCGAGATCACCAAAAATAATTCCTACTACGCCTGTGAAAGTGGGAGTAGGGTCGATTCCAGAGAGACTGATTATAAGTTGATTTCTTGAAGAAAAAAAAAATAATAGGGGAGATTGATGATAAAAAGAAATAATTGAAAACTAAATAAACTAAAAAGTAATCAAAATTTACTTGGTGAGAATATAGAAGAAAGCTTTTCCGGTTAAGGTCGGGTTCATGCTTGATTCTTGTGAGTTGATCATTGATGCAAAGAAATAACACTTGTATAAAAAAATAAATCAGTTATAGTGCTGGTACGACCTAACACCTTACATTTTCTTACCTTTTCGTCAGCCAAGGTACGACTGTTGGCTAGATCCTTAATTAACAGATAACCTTGGGAACGTGCACAAGATTTAATATATTAACATAGCCCTTCCTCTAGCACCAAATTTTGGCGTCGTTGCCGGGAATGGCGTTTCTAAGTAGATTTCTTTATTATTTTTGGTACTTGATTTTTATCACCATTAATGCCAAGGTCTTCTCGTACAGGTAAATTAGAATACAACCCCGAAATCGAGAAGACCACACGAAGACTTCGTTGGGAGACTAAGAAACAATCGAAAGGAACATCCGCTCCCTATGAAGATGGAAAAGACATAGCTTTAGAATTCGCGGAGTTCTCGAGCGAATTCGGAGAAGAAATGACTTTGATTCCTGAAAGATCGATCATGGATATGACGTCGCCCGATCTGAACCAGCAGCCACTGTGCATTGAGTACCCAAACTTGGAGATAAACTTTGAACTGAAATCTGGATTAATTCATTTACTTCCCACTTTTCATGGTCTCGCAGGTGAAGTTCCACGCAAACATCTGAAGGAATTCCATGTGGTATGTTCCGGAATGCAACCACAAGGTATAAGCGAGGAACAAGTCAAACTGAGAGCATTCCCCTTGTCTCTTGCCGACCAAGCGAAGGATTGACTGTACTTTCTACCTCCGGGATCCATTACAGCACGGAATGATCTCAAGAGACAATTTCTTGAGAAATATTTGCCTGCCTCAAGAGCCACAACAATCTGGAAGGAGATCAGCGGGATTCGTCAATTTGTAAGAGAGAGTCTTTTCGAATATTGGGGAAGATTCAATCAACTAGTGGAAAGTTGCCCCCATCATCAGATCCTGGACTACCTGTTGATCCAGTACTTCTATGAAGGTCTATCAACCATGGATAGGAAATTGATAGATGCAGCAAGTGGAGAGCATTGTTCAATAAAACCCTTACCGAAGCGCATAACCTGATTTCAATTATGGCATCCAACATGCAACAGTTTGGGGTTAGATACGATGATCCACCAAGGAGAAGTAATGAGGTAAGTACTCTTGAAGATTGTTTAAATAAACTCACATCCCTTGTTGAAAAAGTATTGTAGACAAACATCAACAAGTTAAAGCATGTGGTATTTGCGCTTTAACGGGGCATGCCATTGACATGTTCCCAACTCTTCAAGAATCAACCACCGAGCATGCCGATGCCATAGGAGGATTCACTGGACAACAACAGAGAAGATATGATCCTTTCCCCAACACATACAATCCCGGATGGAGAGATTATCCGAATCTGACTTATAGTAACCAACACCAAAACTTTCAAAGACCCCAATTAAGGCCACCACATCCCCAGCCTAATCCCACACCTAGTCTACCTCTCAAAGACATGACGAAAGCACTAGTGACCAATAGACAATAATTCCAACAACAAGCACAACAGTTTCAATAGCTGACCCAAACGAGCATCCAAAATCTGGAATCTCAAATCAGCCAACTAGCGTCGTTTGTTAGGAAACTAGAATCTCAAGGTAAGCTACCTTCTCAATCTGTCATTACCCTGGACAAAAAGCTAGTGCTATTGTGCTTCGTAGTGGAAAGGAGTTGCAGGAAAATGTGAACGAAGATGGTACTAAACATGGGCACGCTGTGAAAAGAAATTGAGGTCCAACAAGAACAAGCCGAACCCGAAGAGGACCATCCGAAGCCTTTGGTAACTAGACCACCATTCCTAGAAATATTCACCAAAGCAAAGAAGGAAGAGAAAGAAAAAGAGATTTTTTAGACGTTCTGCAAAGTGGAGGTAAATATCCCTTTACTCGATGTCATCAAGCAAATACCCCGCTACGCGAAATTCCTCAAAGAACTGTGCACTAGCAAAGAAAAACTCAAAGGAAATGAACGGGTAAGTATGGGACATAATGTTTCTGCAATTCTCCAACGAAAACTACCCTAAAATGCAAGGACCCAAGTACGTTTTCTATACCTTGTAAAATTGGTGTGATTGGAATAAAGAGGGCTATGTGTGACCTTGGAGCTTCTATAAATGTTATGCCCCTCACCATTTTTGAGCCCTTAAATGTTGGTCCCTTAAAGGAAACAGGGGTAGTCATCCAACTTGCAGATCGCTCTATAATCCACCCTGAAGGAGTCTTGGAAGATATTCTAGTACATGTAAATGAATTGGTGCTTCCCACTGACTTTGACGTGTTGAATATGAGGGAGGACAACTCCCCCAATTTCACATCAATCTTGCTAGGATGATTGTTCCTCAGGACAGCTAGAACAAAAATTGATGTGCACAATGAAAGTCTCACCATGGAATTCGACGGTGAAATCATAAGATTCAACATCTCCATGAGGTATCCGACTGATTTACCTACCGCCCTTCTTGTAGATATCTTTGACCCTCTTGTGCAGGATTCCACAGCAACTGACGACGAGGAACGCATTGGAAGAAAGCCTCACGTTAGAGAAAGCAAAAATTTTGGAAGAAAATATGATTATAGATCCGAACATCGGTGACACTGTCCTTGAACTTGAAGCTTTTCGAACTTTACCTCACAATGTTGCTTTCATCGAATTACCGTATTCTCACACCAAAATTGTTCCCCCTATATTGCAGGTGCCCGTATTGAAATTCAAGGAGTTGCCAAAATACCTTAAGTACGCCTTCTTGGGGGAAAACAAAACATTACCGGTAATCATTTCAAGCAAACTCACTAATCTTTAGGAGGAAAAATTGATTCGAGTGCTTTGCGAGTTCCGAGAAGCCATTGGGTGGACTATCACCGACATTAAAGGTTTAAGTCCTTCGATTTACATGCACAGAATACTCCTAGAGGAAGGCACTAAACCTTCAAGGGAAGCCCAACGCCGACTGAACCCTTTGATGATGGAAGTGGTAAAGAAGGAGATCTTGAAACTCCTCGATTAATTTCTGATAGCGAATGGGTAAGTCCGACTCAAGTAGTGCCCAAGAAAACAGGTATCACTGTAGCCAAAAATTCTGTTGAAAATTTAGTACCCACACGTGTTCAAAATGGGTGGCGAGTTTGTATTGACTATAGAAAGCTTAATGCAGCCACTAAGAAAGATCATTTTCCACTCCCATTTATATATCAAATGTTAGAAAGGTTAGGCAGTCATTCTCATTATTGTTTTCTTGATGGATATTCAGGTTTCCATCAAATTCCAACGACGCCGGAAGATCAAGAGAAAACAACATTCACATGCCTATTTGGAACTTTCGCCTATAGAGAATGCCATTTGGTTTGTGCAACGCACCCGATACCTTTCAAAGATGTATGGTTAGTATTTTTTCTGACTTTGTTGAGCAATTTATTGAAGTTTTCATGGATGATTTTACTGTTTACAGAAACTCATTTGAAGATTGTTTGAAAAAATTGACTAAAGTACTTGAAAGGTGCATAAAAAAAAAAACCTCATTCTGAATTATGAAAAATGCCATTTCATGGTAGATCAAGGTTTAATTCTAGGGCATATCGTGTCTTCTAGGGGTATAGAAGTAGATAGCTCTAGAATAGACGTTATAAAATCCTTGTCTTACCCCGCTAGTGTGCGGGAGATTCATTATTTTCTTGGACATGCAGGGTTTTATCGACGCTTTATAAAGGACTTCTCGAAAATCGCCCAACCATTATGTGCGCTACTGTAGAAAGACGCAAATTTTAAGTTTGATGAGGCTTGTGTGGAAGTTTCTTTGACAAGTTAAAGGACTCCCTAACATCAGCATCGGTGATTCGTCCCCCTGACTGGAACCATCCTTTTGAGATAATGTGTGACGCCAGTAATCACGCCATTGGGCTGTCCTAGGCCAAAAAATTGGAAAATATCCCCACGTGATATATTATGCCTCACGAATGTTGGACAGCGCTCAAAGCAATTACATAACAACGAAAAAAGAACTTTTGGCTGTTGTTTTTGCTTCAGAAAAATTTCACCATTATTTACTTGGATTTAAAGTTGTTGTGTATTCTGATCATGCAGCGTTGAGATACCTGTTGTCAAAGAAAGAGGCAAAACCACGACTTATAAGATGGATACTGCTGCTGCAAGAATTTGATCTGACGATTAAAGACAACAAATGAGCGAAAAACCTCGTAGCTGACCATCTTAGCCAATTGGTCACCGATGAAAACCCACCACCTCTAAATGATGAGTTCCCGGACGAACATTTTCACACCATTCAAGGAGTCACCCCATGGTACGCTGATATAGTTAATTTCTTAGTTACCGGTATTCTACCACGAGAGTTGACTAGAGTAAGAAAAGACAAAATCAAAAGCGATGCCAAATACTATGTGTGGGATGTGCCCTATTTATGGAAATTTTGTTTGGATCAAATCATTCGAAGGTGCGTTCCTGAAACTAAAATCCCCTCCATTCTTGAGTTTTGTCATTCATATGCACGTGGAGGTCATTTTGGACCAAAAAGGACGGCACGAAAAGTGCTAGAATGCGGCTTGTTTTGGCCAAATATGTTACAAGATGCATACCTATTTTGTAAATTATGTGAAAATTTCCAAAAAGTGGTAAACCTTGGCCATCGTAATCAAATGCCCCTTTCCCAGATACTTGTGTGTGAAGTGTTTGATGTGTGGGGAATCGACTTTATAGGCCCCTTCCTCTCTTGTTTTGGCAAGTCTTGCATCATTTTAGGAGTAGATTATTTGTCCAAATGGGTAGAGGCAAAGGCCACTCGAGCCGATGATGCTAAAACTATTGTGAAATTTGTCAAGGTTAATATTTTCTCTAGATTTGGTATGCCAAGAGCAATCATGAGCGACTGAGGGACACATTTTTGCAACAAGGTGGTCGAGACATTGTTCAAGAAATACAATATCACTCATCGAATCTCGACTGCCTACCACCCCCAAATGAATGGCCAAGCGAAAGTCTCCAATCGAGAGATCAAATTCATACTCGAGAAACAGTGAATCCTAACCGAAAGGATTGGAGTACACGCTTGGATGACGCACTTTAGGCTTATCGTACAGCATATAAGACTCCCATAGGTATGTCTCCATATCGTTTGGTTTATGGTAATCTTGTAACCTCCCTGTCGAACTTGAGCATAGGGCATATTGGGCAATCAAGCAATTCAATTTGGCAATGGATGAAGCGGGAGGGCAAAGAAAGTTGCAAATACAAGAACTTGAGAAATTACGGAATGACGGTTATGAGAAATCAAAAATCTACAAGGAAAAAGCCAAAGCATTCCATGACCGCACTATTTCTCGAAAAGAATTCGTTGTTGGGCAAAAAGTTCTCTTCTTTCATTCTAAGCTTAAAGTGTCCCTAGATAAGTTGCGTTCTCGATGGATAGGACTTTTTGTTGTTACTAATGTTTTCCCTCATGGCGCAGTTGAAATTAAGAGTCCCACAACTCATAAGGTGTTCAAGGTGAATGGAGATCTGCTAAAGCCTTTCTACGAGGATTTTCAAGCACCAATAATTGAGAAAATTCAACTTGTGGAGCCCACCTTCACCTGAATATACCTCTCTCAGTCTAACCAAAGACGTTAAAGAAAGGCGCTGCATGGGAGACAACCCATGAAATTTCTATGCTTCCTTACTCTTTTGATTTTAGTGTTTCTATTGAAGTTTTGCAATGCATGCCCACACTTAATGAAGATCCAAATCTGTTTGGAAAGCCAAACCGGATAGATTTGCTGATTTCATTAAGCGTGCCCACGCTTAAAGGATCTTTCTAATCCGTTTGGCTCACTTCACCAAAACAGATTTGAAGTTTCCTTTAAGCGTGCCCACGCTTAGTGAAACTTTGTAGGCTGTTAATTCACATCACCAACCCTCATTTACTTTCCTTTTTTATTTAATTTTCATAAATTTAAAAAAACAATCGAAAAATCAAAAATTCAATAGAAAAGGTAAAGTTGGTCAAAATCTATGACCACATCTTCATCTTTTCAAAACACTTCATTGACTATCTCTCTCTCACTTTCTTTCACAGCAACCTCACCTACCACTTACCTCTCTCAACAGCCACGCCGACGCCATCTCACCTGAAATCGCTCACCGCCGCCTGAAACCCATCGCCGCCGCAGCCTATCGTCGTGCCATCACCATCACCACTCCATAGCAGCAGCTCGCAGCCGAAACCGACAACCCACATCGCCGTCTTCTATCCCAGTGTCGCCGTCGCTCAGCCATCATCACCGTCGTGTGTCACCATCACTCGGTTTCCCTCCATTTGCCGCCGTTCTCTCTCACCGTTGCTATCTCACTCCCGTCTTGAAATCACCAGTTCCGCCTCTGTCACCTATCTCACGTCACCGTCGCTCAATTTCTCCCTCTCCGTTCCCACCAACCCATATCGTTGTTCCGCCACCTGCTAAATCCACCGCTGTGCCACGTCACTACTCCAAATAGCCTCGATCTCTCTCACCGTCTATCTCCGCCACCACTTCACCAGGAAAACCCAGCCACAACCTCGACGTCACCGGTGTCACTATTGCTCCAAAATAGTCTCTGTGGTGCATGGTTCTTCTTCTTTCTACTTCTTCTCCTAATTTCTATTTTATCTGCTTTATTTTTTTTCTTCAATTGATTTAAGATGAGTAGCCGGAAAAGAAGCCGAGAAGAAGGGTCCTCCTCCAGATCAGGATCCCCTTCCCGTAGCACACGCTGCCCAAGCGTACTTCCACCATCATCAGAAGCTCTTAGCGGGAACCTCAAATTCACAACCTGCGCGGCAAAGGATCAGTACACACTACTCAGCACTCGTAATATTCTGCCATGCAAAATAGTGCACACTGATACTTTACGTAGTTTGCATGCTATTGAGAGTAGTAAGTTACTGATCGAGAATATTGGCTGGCAATGTTTCTTTAATTGCACTGAGCATACTTATATTGAACTCACGAGAGAATTCTACACCACTTATGAATTTACTACTCCATTATCACACACGTTAGACATGCCAGGAGTAGTTAAATTTCGTTTGATGGGACGACACTTTTCCATGTCTTTAACTGCGTTCAATATTGCACTGGGTTTCACAACTACTGAAAATACACGCACTCATGATTACATTAATTCTTTATGTGATTACTGTGAGGATTTTAATCCTATCAAAGAATGGCATAAACTATCTACTGATTCACTTGCATATCATCCAAGTAGATCGAAAATCCATTACTTGAAAAACCCAGTGCTCAAGTATGCTCACCATTTCCTAGCTTTCAATTTTTTCGGTCGTAGAGATACATCTGGAATTTGCTCTAAAGCTGAATTGTTCTTTTTGTGGTGTATGTTACACGGAATTAAAGTTAATCTTGGATTTTGGTTGGCTATGCAATTTAAATCATCCCTTAACCCAAATCGTGCTTTAATTCTTGGTTCGTACATTACTTTAATTGCAATAAATCTTAGTGTTTTTTGCCCTTCTCTCCATACCCTCCATATTTACTTGTGAATTGGAACCATTAGACATGGCTAGTTTAACACGGATAGGCCTTGTCACTAGGAATGGTAGTCTTTTTGAGTTTGTGGATGCAGGATGGTCACCTACTGGAGATGCACCTTCCACTTCAAGACCACCTCACAGCAATGACTCAAACGAGGATGTAGACACTGAGGAAGAAGAAAGCAATGCTGGAGATGATGAGGATGAGGATGAAGAAACTGATGAGGAAGGAGAAGAAAACAATGAAGTAACAAAGCAATGGGAGGAAACCAATACGGCAATACCACAACCGCCACCAAATCCACAACAAACAATCTTAGATGACATTGCTCAAAAAATCACACGAATAGAAACCAATTTAATGGGCTTATTTGAGCACATCAGGCTAACACCAAGGCAACCACCCACACCATGAGCTCTTCGCGGCATGCACTCAGGGACGCTTCCTTAAACTCTCTCATTTTAATTATAATTGTTGAGATGCATGTCATGGTCCACATTGAGGGCAATATGGATTTTAAGTGCGGGGGTATTGTTGTTGAGCATACTTGTTGAATTAGTTGTTGTTGGTTGCTTATTGATAATGATTGTTGCTCTTGTTGGTTGTTGAACATGGTTGTTGAAATTGCTTGAAGGGATAGTTTTCTTTTTGTGCTTGAGGCTTGATGGAAATATGCTTGATCAAAAACTTTTGAGGAATGAGCCTTGTGAAAATTATTCCTTTTCTTTTATTTGACTTGAAAATTTTTTGACAAATTTTTGAAAAAAAAAATTAGGATAATTAGTTATGTATGGGGAATGCATGATCTAATTACTATGACATAATTAATCATGCTACGTTGCTTCTAAGCATTGAACTAAACAAATAATTACACGGATTTGTAAAGTCCAATTAGTTAAGCAAACCTTCTTGATAATCAACAAATGGCCATATTATTCAAAAATCAGACGTTTGTAATAAAAGCACGGAGAATAGCATGAATATTCATTTAACAAGTGTAAAAAGGAGCAGATTAGATCTTACAATATGATATGAATCAAGCACTTACCATAACCTTAACCAGAAAATAGAGAACTTAGCCGAACATGTTAATGGAATAACACACTAAAAAGTGGAATTTCATTAACTCCGGCTATAAATTAAAACTAAAAGAGAGAGTGGAATAAGCAAATGAAAATAAAGTATTCTATTGAATTCCAAGATCATCCTCAAATGAAGATACCCTACTATTTATAATAAAAGTCTCCTATGAATCTAGACGTAGGGGGGATAAGTACATAATTAATTTTGAAAAGGTAAATAAATCACAAATAACATATTTTAAGGAATCCTTTCCAAATCTAAGCACATTATTCCTTTTTTCTCTTGCGGAAATCATGCCTTTCCTTTCTTCATCCACGTTGACCAAATCACTGAGCATGGGCACGTTTAGTCAATCCCGCAAATCTGTCTTGAAATCTTTTCTTCCCTTTTTGGTGCCTTCAATTTCCGATTTTAGCTCGATTTTTCCATCTTTATCCTATATCATCCCTCTTTAGATGGATACGCAATAAATTCACATGATTAGGAATGTTTTGGCTTAAAAATGAAGATTAAATCGTTATAAAATCGTGATAATTTGTGGAGTTATCATCTGATTTAAAATCACATAGTCTAATTAAATGTTGCACTTTAAATATCGCTAATCACAAACCAGATACAATATCTCAATATCCATGTAACAAAAATGTCTAACACTTCATTGTATGTAGTGTTTTGTGTATTTAATCATATTTAACGGTTCGATCGAAATTTTAACGATCTGAATAGGTGATGCAGTATATAAGATGCTAGTTACACCTATGTAATAGGAACAAATTTGACTATACAAACATACTTCATATAGTTCACATATATCAATCTCATGAAAAATATTTTATGTTGTCAATGGGCTTAATCCTTTCATTGTATACTTTTCTTTGCTCATTAACTTGTCTCGTACGCATTTTTCTTAATTTTTATTTATTTTCTTGAAAAATGAATATTTATGTGGAACATTAATAGGAACGATTTTTACCAATTAGAAACGATTTTGTAATACGAATCTTTAAATGATGTCGTTTTTAGGTAAAATAATGTCAATTTCATAGTTTGGGAATGATTATGGGAACTACTTAACTAATTCCAACAGGAGTTTCAAAAAATTACCATTTTAAAAGAATCTAAGTGTCGTCATTTTGTTGGTAAAATGGCATCATGTCATTAGTATTGGAACAATCATAGGAACAGCTTGATAATACATAATTGATCCAAGATCGTTCCAAAATGTTAATATATAAGTTACACTTAACAGATTTTTTGCTCACTTTTTTCATTTTTCCCTCTCTCTCACAAGCGTTTTACCCCCCACCCCTCCCGCTTGCACCGTTTCCTGCACCATCGCTGCCTCCCTTGCGTCTCCGTCCTCCTACTCACCTCCACTTCACTCCCTCCGCCATGCCATCCTCTCTCTCTCTCTCTCTCTCTCTCTCTCTGCCGCCATTCCCCACCATTCCCGATTGTTGCCCGTCATTCCCCTACCATTTCCCATCGTTTTGTCATTTTTAGAGGTCAGTATTAAAAATGGATTTTTTTTGTTATTTTGTGGAATATTGTGAAATATTTTTCATATTGTGGATTTTTTTTTATTTTCCTATCATTTCTGTGATTTTTTGTCTTTTTATGATTTGTTTTGTATTTAAAATGTATTTTGTAGTAAAACTTTTTTGAAATATTAAAATTTTTCTAAAAATAAAATATTTTTCCTAAAATTAAAATATTTTCAGAAATATTTTATGAAAATATTTGTTCCCTGTTCCTAAGATTATAAATGTAGAAATAGATATGTTTATGATAATTTTGTTAATTAGTTGAAATTTCAGAAATGCATGAGATTTTTTTGTTTCTACCTTTTTCAGAAATTTGCTGTTGCTAACTAATTTTTTTGTTGAATTAGTTGAAATTTTAGAAATGCTATGTAATTTTTTATAATTTTATTGATTATGGTGTAATTGTTGGATATATATATATATACACACTATGAACTTTGGACTAATTGTTGATATAAATATGTTGTGTAATTTTTATAGAAATTTGTTATTGGTGTATATGAGTTTTTTGAAATTTTAGAAAATTTTTGTTAAATAGTGTTGATATAGTTAGGATAATATCTTGGACAATTAGATTATTGATATAATAATTAGGATAGTTACAAAATTAGGATAATTTAATATTTTCAATAATTTGGCTATTTACATAATAATTAGAATAATTACAAAATTAGGATATAAGATTTTCAATAATATATTATTTACATAATAGTTTGAATAATCACAAAATTGTAATAATTACAAAATTAGGATAAGATTTTTAATAATTAGAATAATTATAAAATTAGGATAAGGTTTTCAATTATTACATAATTATATTTTCCTAAAAATTACAAGAATATTTTATTCAACATAATTAACATATTAATTAGAATAATGTCAAATTATGATAATTCAATTTTTTCACCAAGTAGATTATTTACAATATTTAGATAATTAGAATAATTATCAAATTAAAAAACTAATACTTATTATAATTTTATAGATTATGTCTACTTGTGGTTATCCTCCTCAATGAGGTGGACAATGTGGTTGTGGCTGGGGGGGGGGGGATTCCACCAGCGGCAAGTGATACTTCCCAAGTTAGGAAAATAGTGTTCCGACCACCCCCACCACCTGACACGGCTGGCCCCTATGCAATCGCATATAATCCAGATGAGGTTGGACTGTCCTCTACTACACCAAATAGCCATCTGCCCCCGAGACTGTAGATCCTACCCTTTTGTGGGTTGCAAAACCACCAGCACCACCACCAGCAGTCCCATTATCGGCGTCCTAGTATATCAGCCTCAATAACGCAAGGTAATTTTTTTTTGTCCTGTTATTTTGGTATTATTTTATTTCAAAAATGACTAACCAACATAATATTTTTGGTGTAACAGCAAATTTCACGTGCGCATCAATGCGATAGTGTGAGGGCAGTATCCCCACCCCTCGGGATGTTTGCTGCACATGTCGTCAAAGCACCAACAGTTCTGGTTCGAGAGCTTGAAGGTAAGGTACTTTTTCGGTAAAATTGTAGATAACCCATCGGTGGAACTGTGACAATGAGTCCATGATCCGGATCTTCTACATTTGGGGGGGGGGCAAATTCATTTGGAAATGATTAGTCGTGGCCCGGAGTTAGCCGATCAAGCCACTTTGGTTGGTCAAAAAAGGTTTGGGGCCAGCACCAGCTATATTGGACGATGCGGATTTTTAAGAGAGTCTGCCAAGTACAAGGCCAACCGATCGGCTAACCCCATGGTGACATCTACTATTTACCACGGAGATCTTCCTCTATCGGCATGCACAAGAAGAAGACGGTAAGTAATTTTGTATTTTTTTTAACTTTTTATCTATATTTTATAAATATTTTGCTAATTGTTCGATTCTTATACAGGAGGCACAGCTTGGTCTGCCTGTGAAGCAGATGGACTTATTTTCTAGATGCTAAAAAGAAAAGGTCAACGGCGGTTGGAGAAGCTTGGCAGCAGAGGTGGTGGTACATAATAGTAAATTAAAATATTTTTTCAACATAATCTTTTTGTATAATTATAATATTTTTGTTTGTTATGCAGCAAACGATCCAAAAGTTTATAGAGGATCATCAACCTCAGGCTACAACCAATGATCAAGATACTACGACCAAATTAGATGCCTTGATTGCGATGATCGAACAGTAGTTGTGGTTGGCTTTCGGGGCAAGAACAAAGGTCGTGTATTCAGTCTTGATTTTGACACCCACATCTCGAGCTAGACCTATACGTCACCATAACCACCGCCACGTGACATGGAGGACTGGATAGTCTGACTTGAGACAATGATGATTGACATGATCGCCATGATGAAGTCCATGCATGCCAGTCGACCTGTCACAGCCCAGCGCCTCAACTAACGCCCTATTACAGCCTTCAACAGACACCCCTACACCAGATGACAACGATATAGACCTTGTTGATGAGGAAGGTGGGTGTTGAATAGGTTTTTTTTAATATTTGTAAATGGATAATATTTATATTAATATAATATTTTTTTGTAATTATTCATATTTTAATATTAATTGCATTCTATTATTCAATATTTAATTAATTAATCAAATTGACACAAATAATTAATAAAATTAATACGAATAATTAATTTTAATTTTAATATTAAATTATTATTTCAAACTAATTTTTTTAATATATGTGTAATTTAGGAACAGTTTTCGAAATGTTCGACAGAACCATTACGAAAGTTCTCCATACACTATAGAAAAAATTATTTTATTGGAACGGCTTTTGTGACGGCCATTTTATTAATTACAGAACCATTACGAAAGTTCTCCATACACTATAGAAAAAATTATTTTATTGGAACGGCTTGTGTAACAGTCATTTTATTAGTTTGAAACGGATTTTTTAATTTGCAACGACGTTTAATCGGGTGTCCGGATGTAAAGTTATCATATTTTTTTATCTGAATTTTTGAGATAGCTTGTTTTCTATAACTACTTTTGTAATAACTGATATAATTTACCATTGTAATGGTCTTGTAGCAGCCTTTGTAACGGCCAATTGAAATTAAAATGCCCACCTTTTTTATTTTGATTTCAAAAATTTTAGTTTGTAACTACATTTGTAATGGCTATTTGTGTTTTGACTGTTACAAAACTTCATTTCCCGCCTGGTGCCAAAAGTTGGCTGCCTTACATTGTAACGGTTCTATGCTTAAAATGGTCGTACTAAATATGTAAATTTTAAAAAAAAATTATATTTTTTTTATTTTACAACATTGCAAAATAAAAGTATTTCATAAAAAAAATTATATTATGTAGCCTCATATTCACAGTCTCGTAGTCCTCGAAACTATCTTCATCATCCTCTTCATCTTTATTATGAGTTTGACCAGCTTGAGCCCGTGAATGCACCCTGCTAGTATGCAATCGAAAGATCAACCACAATTTGTGAACCATTGGGATCATGTAGATCGTACGACTGATTATCCGTAGAAACTTCAGGGACTGGTACGACTTTCTACGGTTGATATGCGATATCAGTCTACTAGGACTCATCAACAAATCTTCGGACCTTAGTTTTGCAAGCAACCATCCATTTCGCTTTGTCCCTCTTCATATTTGGGTAGTCAGGGTAGTACACTTGTACTGCTTGTTGTGCAAGTATGAATGGTTCATCCTTTTGGTATACTTTTTTTCAAGTTTACATCAATGGTGTGATAGTATGGGTGCACCTTCATGCCAATTACTAGATCGACCCAACGACACTTGAACAAAATGATGTGAAAGCTCGGAATAATGTTAATTGAATGATCTCTTCAATGATCGCATAGAAGTCATTATCCTCATCTGTATACGATGAATTTTTGACACATACCCTACAGTTCATGATTGACTTGTCAGCGTTGTGACATTCCATGTGGAAGTTGTACCCATTTACAAAATAGCAAGGGATCGACGTCACTTCTGCACTTGGACCCCAATAATAACACTTCAGGAGCTCGTTGTCCATGTAGTTCAACTCGGGATAGACCTGTATATTCATATATTAATCAGATATTTTGAATTTGGACATAACGTACATTTAAAAATTAAAAAAAAATGTATTAACTTACATGTCATTTGAACTAATCCTTGAACTCAATCGATAAGTCAACCAATAATTAGGTCGGCCAAATAATGGTGCTGGTGCAGTTCGTTCAAGTGTGATCTATATATATGTTAATCAGATAAATTATATATATATATATATATATGAATACAATTATTAACATATATGTATTTTGGAAACAACAATTTACTCATAATATGGCGTGACTACTTCACAGTTGGTCAAAATGTACGTCTTGATTATGTGTCGTTCTGGTCCATTGAACCATCTCTTCTTCGAGGCACCACTAGCCCCACCAGGGTAGTTGAAAATAGACATCTGATTCCTTCGTCACTACTCGTGCACTCATCATTTTAACGAGGCATGCTTCGTCTGTATAGCATGTCCAGCTCGAAGTACTGTGAATAAAAAAAACTGATTTCCTCGACAATTGATGCTTCGGCATGTGCTTTATTTTTCATCTTTTTCTTCAACATACATATGAACCTTCAAATAGGTACATCCACCTGTATTGCATTGACCCCCCCTACGCGAGCTTCATGCAACAGGTGAACAATGCGATGCTTTATTGAGTCAAAAAAGTTGGAGAAAATATCTTCTCAAGGTTGCACAATATGATTGAACACTGTTTCTAACTCATGTAGCTTGGAAACATCAAGCTTGGTCAAGCATATGCTTTGGAATATAAGACTAACCTCCGTTAATGCACGGGAAGCAACTCACAAAAGGCGGTTGGGATCAGTTTCTGCATGAATACGTGACACTCGTGGTTCGTCATACCGTACATCTGCAATTCCATCATGTCAATGCAGCAGGCAAGGTTAGAGTCGTAGCCATCAGGAAACTTATGGCCACGAATTCATTCACATATCCTCCTCTTCTGCTCCTTCGTCAGGGTATAGATTGCTCCAGGCATAACGTCCGGTCTACTTTCATTCAACTCAAGCTCCGAGTGATTATAGATGCTCTCCAAATCTCTGCATGCATTCAAATTATCCTTCGTCTTTCCCTTGATGTCCATGACTATATTGAATATATTGTCAAACATATTTTTCCCAATGTGTATAACATGAAGGTTGTGTCGGATCAGATGCATTGCCCAGTATGGAAGATCCCAAAAGATACTTTTTTTCGTGCACTTGTGGTCGCTACCCTAGCCGAAAGGGAGTGTCAACAATATTTCAACTACAAGACTAATATCTATAACCCAATCCAAGATCTGGTCTCCTACCATCCTGAGACGAACAACCTTATATTCGACACGATTCCTCGTGAAAATTTTCTTGTTCCTTCGGTAGGGATAGTGCTCAGGAGAAACTACCTAAGGTAGTCAAAGTAGCAAGCCTTCCTACCGTGTTGCAGATGGAATACCCATGTGTTATCCATACAAATCGAAAAACCCATAATACCGATGGTATTCCACCCAGATGCCATCCCATAGGCGGGTAGGTCGTTCATAGTCCACATCACGCTGCTCGCATGATGAATGCTTTGTCCATGGTATTCTCGTACATTTGAACAACCACATACCACAACTGCAGCATCTCTTCGATCAACGATTTCAAGTATACATAAACAGTGAGGAGGAAAACCATCTGTGCAAATGTTGAACCGAACATTGTGCAGCTCTTCTGCATAATCGGGATATGTCCGGTCAAAATGCTTCCATGCCTCGACATCGAATATATTGCACATTAACCCCTCCTCTATCTGATGTGTAGCATGCCACATCATGTGCTCGGTAGTTGTCCTCGAAGAATACAACCTCTACGGATGGAGAGTAAGCGGCAGGTACCTAAGGACGGCATAAAGGGACTTCTTGGTGTGGGTCTCGTCCTCGGGTTAGCTTGTACTAGCGTTTCCATAAAACTTGCAGTACTCTAAATCGACATCGCTCTTCCAGTACAACATGCAGTCATTCTTACACATGTCGATCTTCTCAACGGGTAAATCTAAATCCTTTATCAACTTCTTCATGTCGTAATAATCTCTCGGCAGGGTGTGACCCGGGGCAGTATTTTATTAGCCCATTAGGATATTTGGTCATATGATCGCCCAGAAATATGACCGTCTACCTTGATATCCACCAACTCAAGAACAAATGCCAATTGAGATTGGGTGCAACCATTCCACAATGGCTGGTCGACAGCATGCACTATATTGTACCCTAACTCATAATCATAGGGGCCACCACCATAATAATATGAACAAGGATCGGCATCAACATGGCAAGACCCTGTACCATTGACAGGCACACCATCGTGAGAAAAAGAAAAATAACTCGGCCTGATGGAGAAATAGTTATAAATGGCAAGTGAAAATTTTCGTAAAGTTAAGATGGTATGACATAAAAAAAATTAAATGCCAAAGTATATAAAAACGATTATTTTTCAGATGACAAAATGTAATTTACCCTTCTTATAATTCATACTTAATGTTATCAATATTTTGCAAATAAAAAAAATATATAATTTTAGCCCTGTAACTAGTGGGGAGTGGCATTTTTAGTTCTATACGAATTGATTTTTGCAATTTACTCCTATAACTTTAAAATTCTGACATTTTTCATCCTTTTTGCTACCAATTTGGCCAAAAAATTGCATGTAACTTGCACATGACCTAATTAAATTATAATTTTAGTCTATAACTTAGCGAGAATTGCCATTTTTAGTCCTGTAGAGTTGCATTTTTTGTTTTGCATAAATTGATTTACATGATTAATATTATAATTTGATTTGATCCTGTGCAAGTCACATGTAATTTTTTAGTCAAATTGGCATAAAGAGACTAAAATTGTCCAAATTATAGATTTACAGGACTAAATTACTAAAATTAAATTCGTACAAAATAAAAAATACCATCCTCTATGTTACGGGACAAATATTACAATTTTTTCCCTTGCAAGTATATGTAAGCACGATGGTGATGTGTGCACTTCCATTAGGATGTGCTTGACCCACTCCAACTCAGCACTATGAATTAAGAGTGTCGATGGGTAAGGTAAGACCATACCTAGATCCATGACATAATTTAAATACCCATACCCAGACCCGATGAATATTCTTACATTTAGGCCCAAAAACCCATGAAAAAATGTTGGGTTTGGGTTCGGTTTCTACTATCAATACCTACAGGTCTATGTATTCAATTTTGACTCAGAAAATATGTCTATTTTTTTCAATTCAGTTAGATCATTATTTTAATCTATCTAGTAGGGTGTGCAATTTTAGATTAACCGATCGAAAACTGACTAAACTAAAAATTTGATTTGGGTTTTGGTTTCTTTTTTGAGATTTTGATTATTCGGTTTGGTTTCAATTTGTTATGCCTGTTAACCGAACCAAACCACTACAAAGAAAAAGGCGGGATTCGTAACAGTTTTTGTAATGGCCATATGGTTGTTCTAATACACATGGCCTTTCTGATAATTTTTTAATGGACTGAACGTGTTGAGGGGGTAATTAGAATACAATTATTTTGTAACGGCCGAAATTGTTACAAATGATGTTACAAAATCTATGTGTACCTAAACCCGTTACAATTTGTAGTAATTCGCTATGATTTTTGTAATGGCAAGTTATATTTGTAGCGGTTTTTGGGTGAAATAAGGAGTCGTTACAAAGGCAATAGCAAAAATTATTAGAAAATATACAAAAAGACGGTGTTACAAAAATCATGACATGAGATACGATTTTTTGTAACAGTCGTTCCACAAACTGTTGCAAAATAACGGCTATATTTTCTAACAGCTAGTTTTAAACGACTATATTAGGAGTTCCAATGGCCGCTACAAAAAACTTATTTATTCATTTCATTTGTTGTAGAAATTCTTATACTAGCCAACCACACTCTCAACACTCTAACTTTCGTGCATATACATTTGATTGGCTTGTAGATTATTACTCAAATTTTGGACCGTCAACTAGTATTAATCATCACTTAAGTTGGATGATCAGGTAATAGAGACTAATTTAATATCTTATTGTGTTTAATTAAATTAATTATAGTTTACTTATTTTAGTTTTATGATTTTTTATTAATCTTATATCATATTAATTATATGTATTCTCCTAAATAGTGTAGCATAATATTTATAAATTTGTAGGTCGTCAAATTAGAAATTAATTAGATATATATATTTAGGTGTGAATACGATGATCTATATATCATCATGTTACGAGAATTGACGAGATGGATGTATAATAAGAGCCTCGTAGGGAGGACAAGTCTTACACCGGAGTTTGAGGATGGGCTTAAGACTTTCATAAAATAGGCAAAGGGTTAGCTGGAGATATGGATGGAGATAAAATTAGGTGCCCTTGTTGAAAATACAAAAGCACAAAGTTCACAACACCTGACGATGTTGGTTATTACTTGTGTATGCGAGGGCTTACGCCAGAATTTTATAATTGAACTTCTCATGGCGAGGATAGGGTGTAGGAATACTTTGAGGCTGTGACTATCCCTCCAGTATCGAAGGAGCAAACCCCCAACTGCCCATATTGGGGGGTAACTATTCATATTGGGGTGATGAACAACATATGGATGGGCGTAGAGGATGATTTTTTATGCAGTCGGACCAAGTTATTTTTTTTCTTCTCACGATGGTGTGCATGATGACGGTACGAGGTCCTACCCAATTGATGCCGGTCCTAATTCATATTATTATAGCAGTGGCCCCTATGATTATGAGTCAAGATTAGCAGACCGCTTTTACAATGTAGTGTATGCTGTCGTCCAGCCATTGTGGAACGATTGGCATCTGTTGCTGAATTGGTGGATATCAAGGTAGACAGTCCTATTTCTGGGCAATCATATGATCGAATATCCCAATGGGCTAATAAAATATTGCCCGTCGGGTCACACCCTACCAAGAGATTACTACAGCACGAAGAAGTTGATAAAGGATTTAGGTTTACCCATTCAAAAGATCGATGCATGTGAGAATAGTTATATGTTGTACTGGAAGTCTATTTAGAGTACTGCAAGTTTTGTGGCTACAAGCGGACCCGAGGGCGAGACCTACGCTGCAAGAAGTTCCCGTATGTTTTCCTTAGGTACCTGCCGCTTACTCCTAGTCTACAGAGGTTGTATTCTTTGAGACTAACTGCCGAACACATGACGTGGTATGACACACATCAGATGAATGAGGGGTCAATGTGTCATCCATTCGATGTCATGGCTTGAAGCATTTTGACCGGAGGTATTCTGATTTTGCAGAAGAGTCGCATAATGTTCGACAAGGCCTTTGCACAGATGGTTTTGCACCTCACTATCAGTACGGTCGTACTTATTCATATTAACCCATTATCATTACACCATATAATCTCCCGAGTATGTGCATGAGTTCTGAGTACATGTTTCTGAGAATGGTGATCTATGGCCCTTCTAATCCAAAGCGTCTGATCGATGTGTACTTGAAATCATTGATTGAAGAGTTGCTACAGTTGTGGCATGTGGGCGTTCGAACGTACAACAATTCCACAGACAGCGCATTCATCATAGGGGCTGCCTTGATGTGGGCTGTGAACGACCTACCCGCCTATGGGATGGCGTCTGGGTGGAGTACCGCCGATGTAATAGGTTGTCCGATTTGAATGGATGACACACGGGCATTCCATCTGCAACATGATAGGAAGGCATGCTACTTTGACTGCCACAGACAGTTTATCCCTGAGCACCATCCCTACCGAAGGAACAAGAAAGCCTTCATGAAGAATCATGTTGAATATAAAGTTGCACGTCCGAGGCTAACAAGAGACCAGATCCTAGATTGGGTTGCAGACATTAGTCCTGTAGTTGAAATGCCATTGACACTCCATTTTGGCTAGTGGACGAAGAAAAGCATCTTCTAGAATATTTGATACGGGGCAACACATCTGATCCGACACAACCTTGATGTCATGCAAATTGAGAAAAATGTGTTTGAAAATAGATTTAACACGGTCATGGACATCAAAGGAAAGACGAAGGATAATTTGAACGCATGCAGGGATTTGAAGATCAACTATAATGGCCCGGAGCTTAAGTTAGATTAACGTAAACCGAACGTTATGCTTAAAGCAGTCTATACTTTCATAAAAGAGCAAAAGAGGAGGATATGTGAATGGATTTGTGGCCTTAAGTTTCCTTATGGCTACCTGTCTAACCTTGCCCGCTGCGTTGACATGACAGAATTGCGGACAAACGACATGAAGAGCCACTACTATCACGTATTCATGTAGAAATTGATCTCGATTTCTTTTCATGAGGTGCTTCCCAAGCATGTATGGAGTGCATTAATGGAGGTTAGTCATTTATTTCAAAGCATTTTGCTCGACCACGCTTGATGTTGCCAACCTACATGAGTTAGAAAACAACGTTGCCATCATACTGTGCAACCTTGACAAAATATTTTCTCCAGCTATTTTCGACATAATGGAGCACCTCATTGTTCACCTGACGTATGACGCTCACGCAGGGGGGCCAGTGGAATACAGGTGGATGTACCCATTTGAAACGTTCCTATGTGAGTTGAAGAAAAAGGTGAAAAGTAAAGCACATGTAGAGGCATACATTGTCGAGGAAATCTGTTTGTTTTCTTCAAAGTACTTTGAGCTAGATGTGCTATCCAATGAAGCATGCCTCATAGAAATGATGAGCACATGGGCAGCGATGATGGAATCCATGTGTCTACTTTCAAGTACCTGGTCGGGCTAGTGGTGCCTCGAAGAAGAGATGGCTCAATGGACCAGAACGGCACATCATCAGACGTATATTTTCACCAAATGTGAAGTAGTCATGCCATATTATAAGTAAGTTGTTATTTTCAATATACATATAGTTAATTAGCGTATTCATGTATATATATCATTTATCTGATTAATATATGTATAGATCATTCTTGGATGAACTGTACCAGCACCACCATCTCTTCTTCTAGGCACCACTAGCCAACCAGGGTGGTTAAAAATAGACACCTGGATTCCATCGTCGCTACTCGTGCGCTCATCACTTCTACTAGGCATGCTTCGTTTGGATAGCAAGTCCGGCAAAGTACTTGAAGAAAACAAACCAATTTCCTTGACAATTGATGATTCGACATGTGCTTTATTTTTCACGTTTTTCTTCAACTCATGTCAGAACCTTTCAAATGGGTACATCCACCTATATTACACCGGCCCCCCTATGCGAGCTTCATACGGCAGGTGAACAATAAGGTGCTCCATTGAGTCAAAAAAAGCTGGAGAAAATATCTTCTCAAGGTTGCATAGTGTGATGGCAACACTGTTTTCTAACTTATGTAGCTTGGCGATATCAAGTGTGGTCAAGCATATGCTTTGGAATAAAAGACTAACCTCCGTTAATGCACTCCATACATGCTCGTCAAACATCTTACAAATGACAATCCGGATCAATTTTTGCATGAATACTTGATAGTAGTGGTTCTTCCTGCCGTGCATCCGCAATTCTATCATATCAACGCAACAAGCAAGGTTAGACGTGTAGCCATCAAGAAACTTAAGGCCAGGAATCCATTCACATATCCTCATCTTCTGCTCCTTTGTCAGGGTATAGACTACTTTAGGCATAATGTTCGATCTATGTTCATCCAACTCAAGCTCCGGGCGATTACAGATGATCTTCAAATGCCTATATGCATTCAAATTATGTTTCGTGTTTCCCTTGATGTCCATGGCCTTGTTGGATATACTGTCAAACATATTTTTCTCAATATGCATGACATCAAGGTTGTGTCGGTTCAGATGCGTTGCCCAGTATGGAAGATCCTAGAAGATGCTTTTCTTCATCCAGTACAGCATGCAATTCTTACACGCATCAATCTTCTCAATGGGTAAAAATCTAAATCCTTTATCAACATTGTCGTGCTATAGTAATTTCTCGACAGGGTGTGACCTGGGGGCAATATTTTATTAGCCCATTGAGAGATTCGATCATATTTTCGCTTAGAAATATATTCGTCCGTCTTGATATCCACCAACTCAGCAACAGATGCCAAATTGAGATTGGGTATAACGGTTCCACAATTCTTGATCGGCAGCATGCACCACATTTTAAAAACGATCTGCCAACCCTGACTTGTCGTGATCATAGGGGCCATCGCCCTAATAATATGAACTAAGACCGGCATCAATAGAGCAGGACATCATGAGAAGAAGAAAAATAACTTGGCCCGACTGCATCAAAAACTAGCCTCTACGCCCAATTCATATGTTGTTCATTACCCCAATGTGAATAATTACCCTCGACATGGGCAGCTGGGGAATGATCCTCAGGCACTGAAGGGACAGTCACAGCCTCAAAGTATTGTTGCACGCTTTCCTCGCTATGAGAAGTCTAATTATAATATTCAAGCATCAATCCTCGCATACACAAGTGATAACTGACATCGTGGGGTATTCTAAACTTTGTGTTTTTTTATTTTCGGCAAAAGCACCTAATTTTGTCTCCATCCATATGTCAACACTGACCCTTTGCCCATTCTGTGAAAGTCTTAAGCCCATCCTCAAACTCCAATGTAAGACTGCCCTCTCTGCTAGGTTCTTATTATACATCCATCTTCTCACTTCTCATAATATGATGATATATATCAGTGTATTCTCATGTATATATATAATTAATTTTTTAATTTGACGACCTACAAATTATAAATATTACACTACACTATTTAGAAGAACATATATAATTAACATGATATAAGATAAATAAAAAATTATAAAACTAAGATAAGTAAACTACAGTTAATTTAATTAAACACAATAAAGTTTTAAATTAGTCTATATCACCTGATCAACCACTTAAATGATGATCAATACTAGTTGACGATCCAAGATTTGAGTAATAATCTACAAGCTAATCAAATTTATATGCACGATAATCAGAGTGTTGAGAGTCTGTGTGGTTAGTAAGAATTTCTACAACAAATGATATGAAATGAAAATAACTTGCATATTATATATAATTTTTTTTGTAGCGGCCTTTGAAACTCTTAATATAACCATTGAAAACTAGTCCTTATTTTGTAACGGATTTTGTAACGGCCATTAAAAAAAATCGTCTCTAATGTCACGGTTTTTGTAACATTGTCTTTCTATATATTTTTTCGTGGTTTTTTTCACTTTCATTGTAACGGCTCCTTATTTCACCAAAAATCCGTTACAAAAATAATGATCCATTACAAAAATCATAGCAAATTAGTAAGGGCCAATAAATTGTAACGATTTTAGGCACACATAAAACTTGTAATGGCGACTGTAACGTTCTGGCCGTTACAAAGTAATACATTTTTATTACCCCTCAATGACGTCTGCACATCCAATTCATTATAAAAATACTACAAACGTCGTGTGTATTGTAACAACCATATGACCGTTACAAAAAAGCCATTACAAGTCCCTGCATCTTTGTAGTGTATGATTTCTGAGATGATTCTAAAGTTAGTCTTGAGATATTATTAAGAACGATAGCTATACGAAAATAATGGATTTAATGAAATAGATTTTTATGATTAATTGATAAACTATATATCTTTAAGAATCTTTTATTGTCTAGTTATTTAGAAGACACAGAACAAAGATTTGAATAGTGAGAGAAATGAAATATTAAAAGATTATTTGAAGCTTTATGAATAAAATTTAATATTTTATTTAGAATTCACAATATTCTTGACATATTGATTATATGCATTATAACTTATTATAGGATACGGGATAAAGTAGAAGATTGAACAACTCCCTCTCTACTAATTAAATCGTCAAGGTAAGTAAATAAATAGTATTATCTATATATGTTTTATTTCCTTCTAATACTACTTTTATGTAAGTTTGTGATTCATGGTGGAACTAATTTCTTTAAAATTGTATGAGTGATAGATCGATGATTTAATTTGAGTGACTGTTGTGAAAGTAAATTGAAGAAATGCATTGAAATATTACATTTGTTGAATGATGTGTGGGTGATGCTTGTAAATGAAAATATATTGATGTATGGTTTTACGTTACCAGTTGTTTACAAGAACTGTGATATGCAGAAATGAGGGAGTGACGGAAATTGAATATAAATGTGTGGCAAATGAAATAAAAAGAGTTGTAATGTGATGTGAAAAGAGTTATAATGCGATATGAAAAGAGTTTTTATGAGAATTAAAAGAGCTATGATACGAAATGAAATTAATGAGTCTGTGTAGCATGTCAAAGGGATTCATTTAAATATTATACAATAAATAGTGAGATTGAGTTGGTGGAAAAATACTCTATCATCTTCTAGTAAGCAAACTAGGAGAAGATGAGTTTAACTACTTGTCTTGTTAGGAATTGACTGCATTATGTAATAAAATTAATTGTATTGGAATCAAATTAATTATATTTTAAATATATTGTTCATTTTATCTTGTTTGAGTGTAGACTTGATGTACATGTATCGGGGATGCGGGTTATTTACTTACTAAGTTATATATTCATTCTTCTGCTTATATTTTTTAGGGAAAAGTATTATTTTAATCTGCTAAGTAAGCCTAATTTTAATTTTAGTCCGATAACTATGTCAATTTTTGTTTAGATCCAGTAACTTACAAAATTGTTTACTTTTAGTCCTCTGACAGATTTTCGGACAATTTTACCCCTATGAGTGCATATGGACTCAAACTGCCTTTCAAAAGTTGCATAGGGATAAAATTGTCCGAAAATCTACTAGAGGACTAAAAGTAAGCAATTTCGTAAGTTACTGGACCTAAACAAAAATGGACATAGTTATCGGACTAAAATTAAAATTAGGCATACTTAGCGAACTAAAATAATACTTTTCTCTATTTTTTAGGAATAGATCTTGTGGTGTCTACCCACCAAAAGCTAGGTCCAAACTTGCATGCAGTCAGGTCGAACCAGTTTGCAAGTCTTCCCTCCCCGTCAATCATATTTTGAAAATGTATCATTACGAATTAAAAATGCGATCGGCGTGTGAGCTATCATAATAGTTTCACTTTGTGGTATTTGAATGCGAATATATATATATATAGGAAAAAGTATTATTTTAGTCTGCTAAGTATGCCTAATTTTAATTTTAGTCCAATAACTATGTTCATTTTTGTTTAGGTCCAATAACTTATGAAATTGCTTACTTTTAGTCTTCTGGCAGATTTTCGAACAATTTTACCCCTATAAAACTTTTGAAAGGCATATGCACTCATAGCGGTCAAATTATCCGAAAATCTGCCAGAGGACTAAAAGTAAGCAATTTCATAAGTTACTGGATCTAAACAAAAATGGGCATAGTTATCGGATTAAAATTAAAATTAGGCATACTTAGCGGACTAAAATAATAGTTTTCGAACTAAAATAATACTTTTTCCATATATATATATAAACAGATTTATTTTTAATATAATATTTAGAAGAGATACCCACGTACTCCGGTCAGAAAATACTACGTATAAAACACTAGTTTTTGCAATTCTATGGTCATCAAGGGATCAACTTCACTTTTTGACTGCATTCTTTGTCATTACATGGGCTCTATAATTCTATCACAAAAAGAAGAATATTTGCAAGATAAAGTTGTTCTATATAAACTGATAAGAAGTAGACTGTGCAGAGAGTTGGGGCTAATGTCTATTAGTACTGACAGGTTGATGAACTTCTGACATGCACTCTCAAATCAACTACTCTTTTTTAGCAGCAAAAAGAATGTTAAATCCGTTATGACTCTTCCAATAAATGGAACTTAACCATTATTTAATACTTTTTTCCTTTAGAATTATATTAAAATATTATACAAATTATCACTACATAATCGAAAAAATTATACTTTTAGTCCCGTAGGATAGGGGGTTCAATATTTTTAATCTTCTATTTTATGGAATTTTCAAAATTGACTCAAAATTAAAAGAAAACTCGACACATTTAATCATCTGCATTACGGAATTCTCAAAATAGTCTCAAAATTGGAAAACTCAACATATTTGGTCCTCTGTTTTACGGATTTATGCGACAAGATGTGTCGAATTTTTACAATTTTAAAACTATTTTAAAGATCCCGTAAAGCATAAAACTGAATATGTCGAATTCTTAATTTTAAAATTATTTTGAAATTTTTATAAATTAAATTACTAAAAATATTAAATCCCTTTCCTATTTTATGGAGCTAAGAGTGTAATTTCACCACATAACCCCATTAACACACAAATATTTGCCAACACATAGTCAAAATTCCCCTGAAAAAGTTAAGTTTGCTATTGACAGTGTGCATTTGCCAGGTAGTGAAGAAGTACAAAATATTCTTGAGGGAGTTTTCAGCAGTGCTAATCATTAGCACTACAAAATGAATTTGTAGCTTTCCCTTTTTGCCCATGAAAAAAAATTAAAATTAATTTGAAGTTTTTTCCCAAGACAAGAAAAAATGTTGATTCATACAAGGAAGATTGTGAGTTCGAAATCCTTGATTTAGTACATAATTTATATGATAAATTACAATTACCTCCCCTAAAATTTGGTATAATTACAAATACCTCATTATTGTTTGGAAAATTATAAATACTCCCTAATTTTAACGTCCGTCTAACAACGAACCTATTCCGTTAGGTTTCCATCCAACTTTTGTGATGAAATGACCAAAATGCTCTTTTGAATTATAAATTATAATTTTATATGTATTTTATGATTTTTAAAATATTTTTTATGAACTAATATTCCCTCTAGATTATTTATTTTAACTCCCCTCAAATTTTTTTATATTTTTTTAAATACTTTTTTATTTTTAAAAAAAATAAATAAAGGTAAAATAGTATATTGTCCACTTCCCCATCTACGGGCTACATAATCATTTTCCATTTGAGGGGTGTATTTATAATTTTTTAAACAATAAGGGGGGTATTCGTAATTATGTCAAATCTCAAGGGAGACAATTGTAATTTACCCGAATTTATAATTTATTATCTTTTTATTTATATTTTGTTATGAAATTATTGATGTTTTTAATAAATTCTTAATATTAAAAAAATATTTTAAATAATAAAGAAAAAGAAAATAAATAAATAATTTACTCCAATGATTTACAAAAAAAAAGAAATAATTAATAAAGAAAAAGAAATGATCATGATCTTTCTTTGGTTATGATGTCTATTGGAATTCAGCATACCATAAAGTTTGAATTTTGAATATTTTAAAGGGTAAATTACGTTTTGCTATTTGAATTATGCCCACTTTTTACATGTTGCCGTGGAAGAAAAAATATTTGTGACAATTTACCTTCTCAACTTTGTAAAATTTTCACTTTGTTATATATGATCATCTTTTTGTTGATTTTTTTTCTCCAAAGATATCACATACTCTGCATATATGAAAAATATCACATCACATAACCCTTAAATATCACATGTGCACTGCATGTGATTTTTTTGTTAAAAAACTTTATCGAAAAACAGTTACAAATGGCAAAGTACAAAATTTTATAAAGTTGAGATAGTAAATTGACAAATAAAAAAAAATATAGATGCCAATGCATATAAATGATCATATATAGTTCGCACGGCAAAATATAATTAACCCTGTTTTTAAATTATCATATGCCTAACTTACAAAATAGAAATTAGTACTCCGATATTTAAATTAATAAGAAATTCGATGAAATATGAAGATGGAGTGTTGAAAATATAGACAAGTGTAGATATTCGTGAAGGGAGAGAGAACAACATTGCTATGTGATTGAGCTTAATTAGTTTAGTTACTTGTTGACTTACCTTGTACCTTATACCGTTATTTATAGGAGCAACGTTTTAGAGATTTAGGGGCCGGTCGGGGATGATTAAGATAGACCTAAAATTTTTGAAATGTCTATTTTTTAAAGTCGGTATTTATCTAGATATTAAAATTATCGTTTAGATATATGTCAGTCAAAAGAACTCTGTTAGGTCAATCGGATATTTAGGGATCTTAGTTACTTTTATCTTCCATGAGATGGGTGCAAGTGACAATAACGTCCTTGCTGGCATCCTTTTAGGATGATATAACCTAAACTATACATAATGCGGATTGACGTTGCGATTGTGTTTTATGGCGTTAGGCCTACTAATACGGATCCTATTTTTAGGCAGTGGCCCGTCATCAGAACCAAGCTAGTTGGTTATACCTCTTGCAACCTTTCAAGCGTGTTTTTGCCAGCAAAATTTATGACTTAAGTTGAGGGGTTGGGGCCTGTCAATAGGGGTGTGCAAATCGGTTAACCGAATCGAACCGAACCGAATTTTCGGTTAATCGAAAATTCGATTTGGAGTTTTGTAAAATCGAAAACCGAATCGAATTTGATCAGTTCGGTTTGGTTTTAACGGAACCAAATCCAATTTTTGGTTTAAAATCCGAAAAAACCGTGTTTTTTCCTTTTTTTTTAAAATCATATACTTTGATATTCTTATTGTATATATATTAATATATATTAATAATAATATGTATAAAAATATTTTTTTTATTTATTTTATTATTTAAAAATTCGATTTTTCGGTTCAATTCGATCACCAAAACGGTGAACAAAAACCGAATCGAAAAATCAAAAATTTTTAAAAGAAAAATCAAAAATCGAAGCGAAAATTTCGGTTCGATTCGATTCGGTCCGATTCGGCCGATTTTTCAGTTTTCTGCACACCCCCAGGGCCTGACTTCATAGTGCGGATTTTGGACCAAATTTGTTTATTGGGTTTGAAAAAATATATATATGTATATATGTATATTGTTAAAATCTATGATTAAGTATATATTATCTACTTTTTAAATAAAACTCCACATAATCATTCAATCAACGCTGGAATCAACACTATCTTTTGGAAATGAGGATTTCGTATGGGCTTTCGGGCCTAATTTGGGCTTATAGAAATGGTGGTTCTAGTAATTTTCTTCTAGATTTTTATGACTTATTAGGACAAGGAATTACGACCTCTATAAATTAATACTCGATAAATTAATAATTTTTTTAAAACTTTTTCTTGATCCTGATTTGAGTCCACAGTCTAAATTATAATTTTAATAAATTAATAAGATAATAATTTTCAAAAAGATCCTTGTATGAATTTATGGTCCATTTAATATTATAAATTAATAATCATATAAAGTAATAAATATAACTGGAACAGCTTAGTAAAATATGATTCTACTATTGTTTGCTTCTTTTTAAAATTTAAATTTAGTTGTATTTCGTCACTAACTTTCTTTACTGCATCCAAAAGCTCCGGTGTTGCGTTCTCATACTGAACAAAAAATTGCAAAGAGTTGTTGCTGCGATGAGTGCTTCCTCCCGTGTAATTGGCTACGAAGGCATTGTATTATTTTCAGTTGAATTTTTTGTACAGGGTGTATTATATTTAATTAGTCACATTGTCCATGAACATCATAGTCAATATAATATATATATTTTATTCTTGAAGAATAATATAGGTTCGTTGAATTGGAAATAATCTCTTAAATTAATAAATTATTAATTTATTGATTAATTAATATATTTTTAAATTAATAAAATTACATGGTCCCGACATTATTAATTTATAGAGATTTTACTATATATGCTTAAATATGTACTTAAGTACTGTTGCCTCATGTCTATCAAAATTGATTGCTATATCAGACTGCAAAAATTCAGATCATTAACTAGACTTAAATTTAGGGATTGTCAGAGTAATTTATCGGAAATATTTAAGATAAATTACAAACACCTTCCCAGAATTTGAAGTAATTATAAATACGTCATCGTTCTTTAGGAAATTACAAGTCTCCTCCTCAATTTTAACATCCATCTAATAACGAGCCAATTTCTTTAATATTCATCAGATCCAGTCTTTGTGGTGAACTGATCAAAATGTATTTCTGAAATATGAATTCTAATTTTATATATTTTTTTTAAAAAAAAAACTTAAATGTATTATTATGAACTAATATGCCCTCCGAATTATTTGCTTTACTCAACCTCACAATTTTTTTTTATATTTTTTCAAATAACATTTAATAAGGGAAAGTATTGAATTCCACTTTTTCGTTCCGGATATACATAATTGTTTTTTATTTAAAAATTTTTTATAATTTTTTAAATAATAAAAAAAATATTTATAATTATATCAAATTTTACGAGAAATAGCTGTAATTTATCAAAATATTTAACATGAACACAACTTTCTTTCAAAAGTATATATGTATGAATCATTGAGCACCCCAGAAATGATTAATTTGAACAAATAGGGTCATAGATATCCCAATATGAGCATGTCTATGTGGTGTGGTTGACTTGGAAAAGCAACTGCCTATCTTGGAATAAAGCATCCTCAAAAGATTTTATAAATCTTCTCATTGCTCTACTTTTTACCAACACATATCTTCTTCTGTTTCCCACTTCTTTCAAATTTTTTCATTTTAATTTTTTTTCTTTCAATATAAAATTAAAATTATCTTTCATTTTATAATATTATTATCGACGGCATCTCCTCAACTATTTTTTTTTTAAATTCCACGATAAAGAAAGTGGGCCCCCACTAATTAATTCAACAGGCTTAACCTATTGGCCTATGAGCAAAGTATCAACCCCGTAAATTCTACTTTTATATCAATCTGGTAGGGCCCATAACGAGTTTAATGTAACAGGATGAGGGGATTCCGTGTAAAATATGTTTTCCACATCTTGAAATGCATCACACTGAAAAAATCTTCAATAAACTCTCTTTAGATTTGCTGCGGCCGACCTGTCAACAGCAGGTAAAACAGAGCATCCAGATTTTGGGTTGACTTGACAAAACTCGTTCAAACGAACATAATCTCAATCCTTTTTTTGTTATTTTTTTGTTTTTTTGTTAGTTAGCTACCACAAGCAACTTTCAAATGATGAAATACACATAGCAATTGACTCCCAGATTCTACTCCTAATTAATCGGCTTATAAATAGAGGTTATAGTGCAATCCTAATAATAACTTCATGCATTAACATTCACGCGCACTTTTACTTTCGGTCAATAGCAAGGCTATGACTTTTGCACTACACCGGCATACCCCATTTTATATTTTTATATTTTGTCACTCCACTTCGATTATCATACCATATCTTATGTTATTTTCACGTGTTTTCTTACTCATTTTTCAGTAAATTAATTTACTGATTTAAATATTAGAGTGATAATCCCTATTTCACAAGTGAGTCCTACATTGATCATTAAGATTTATCTTAAGATATATCATTCAATTATTATGGTGCTATTGAACTCCGGTACGCATCAATTATCATAAATAAAATACTCTAAAAAGTATTTATAATATTTATATGTATATATATAACATGAATTTTTATACATTTATTGGATGTATATAAGATGAAATATTACATGCAGCAACAATTTGCAAATAAAAGATTCGAGACAGAATACTGTTTTGAAATTTTAACTATTTATTTATTGTTATCTTACAATAATAAATACGAAAAAAGTATTATTTTAGTCCGTTAAGTATGCCTAATTTTAATTTTAGTCCGATAACTATGTCCATTTTTATTTAGGTCTAGTAACTTATGAAATTGCTTACTTTTAGTCCTCTGGCATATTTTCGAATAATTTTATCCCTATGAGTGCATATGGGTAAAACCGCCTTTCAAAAGTTGCATAGGGCTAAATTTGTCCGAAAATCTACCAGAGGACTAAAAATAAGTAATTTCATAAGTTACTGGATCTAAACAAAAATGGACATAGTTATCAGACTAAAATTAAAATTAAACATACTTAGCGGACTAAAATAATACTTTTCCCAATAAATACAGTTAATTCTTAGCTATTTTGTCTTGCGTAACTTACAGGGTATGTGGGTAAGTTTATACCATTTTTAAAATATTTTATTAGATGTTTGGAAGCTTATAAAATATTAAAAAATATTTGATAATTTTTTAAAAAAAATTAAAATTAAAAAAATAAGATATTAGAAGCTCAAAAGCGCCTTAATAAAAAGTAAATAGTTCCTAACAACTTTTAATATTTTAACAAATTTCTTTATTATTAAATGCAAAATCATTACAAGCTTTTTATAAGCTCTATAATTTTATTTTACCCAAATACTTTAAGAACTACATTTAAAATAAAATCTAACATTGCTACATTATTGGGAGGGAGTTAAGATAATTAGGGGGGGAAATTTTATATAAAATAGGATAATTACATTCCTCTGCTATGAAGTTTGGTGTAATTATACGTAAATCCTCTATGATTTGAGAAATTATATCTAACACCTTTCGAACTTGCTTTCATCTGCCAAATAAGTCCATTTGCTACTCACAATTCATTAAATTTACTGATATTAACAAAAAAATAAAAAAAAAATCTATATTTAACCTTGATTGACTTATTGCTGACTTCAAATTTTTTAAGATTAAATACACTTTGCACTCCTAAACTATGCATAAAGTGCATTTATACCCCTGAACTACAAAATGTAACAAAATAGCCCCTCGTGATACACACTAAATTTTTTTATGATGAAAATGCCCTTATTATTTACACCCCTAAAATATTTATAATAATTCTCCTGAATATAATCTGAATTATTGTAATTTTTTTTATTTAAAATAAACACTAGCCAAAATTTATAATTTTTATGCCCAGTAGAGAATTTGTATAAACTCCATAAATTTACAATTCTTATATTTTTTACACAATTGGTTAAAAAGTTTACATAATTTTTGCCTGTACTGTTATACATATTGAACTTTTTCTAAAAATAAATTATCAATGCAAATTTTAAATATTACATCGAACGTATATATAGTGTAAAATATGCAAATCTATAATATAATAAATATATAATATTCTATATTTTTTAAGTAATGATATAATATTTTTATTTTGTGGATAAATAATTGGATAAAAATTTATAAGTTATATAACTTACTTTTTCTATAATTTTATATGCATTATGTATTGACACATATTTACATGTACTTTTTAACATAATTTATTTATTTTTTAAAATATATTTGCATATATTGAGTTTATAAATATTTTTGTGTTCCATAATTTATAAAAAATTATAAATTATAAATATTATTTTTAAAATAAAATATGAATAAAATTTTAAATCACTAAAATAAATTTTGGGGAGATATTTTAATAAAATACATTTTAGGTAGTAGAAAAAAAAGTATAGGGGTAAGTGAGAAGGAAATTTTTGTCTTATCAATGCCAAATTATTGTGTCAGGGGTGTTCTTGTTACCTTTCATACTTTAAGGGTGTAAATGAGACAAGATGCATAGTTCAGGGTGCATGTATTTAACCCATATTTTCACCGTTATAAGGGTAGTATAGTACGAAAAAATTATTTGACCTATAATAAGTCAGTTTCAAGTCAATCAAGGGTAAATATCAATTTTTTTATTTAGTTTTATTGTTAATATCAGCTGACTCATTGAACTTTGATTAATGGGGGTGGGGCATATTTATTAGAGGAAGAAAACCTCAGGAATGCTAGATATAATTTCTCAAACCATATGAATTCTATATGTAATTACATCAAAACTCATGACAGGAAAGTGTAATTATCCCTAAAATTAAAATATTTGTATAATTTTAAATAAAATTATAAAAGCCAATGTATAAAAATTACAAAATCTGGGGTCCAATATATAAAAAGAATTGAATTTTATTTATAGTTTTGAAAAAATTTACAAATCTTGCCCCTCCCCCCTCTTGATCTAATAAGTTTGAAAAACAACTTATAACATGTTTTAAATAAGATCCACAAAACACATACCTTAATTTTCACGAGGAAATTATTGCAATAAAAGCAAAATCAAAGCATAAAACTAATTTATTTTAATTATTTAATTTTCTTTGATTTATCATAATCCAATAATTCAAACAGAATATATTGAATTGCTTGGGAAAAGAAGTCACAACCGTAGGATCTGACAGTCTCATGATTATGGACTAAATATTCAAAGTGGCAATAAATAGGTTGTCAATGAAGGAAGATAATTAAAAGTTGAAGCAATATATATAAATTGGGTGAACAGCAATTCATCCACGTGATATTGAAAATGAGCACATTATCCCCTTATAAAAAAAATATAGCAATTTACCCCCCTATACTTTTTAAAATGAAGCAATTTACCTCCTTATACACCCCATGTGATATTGAAAATGAGCACATTATCCCCTTATGAAAAAAATATAGCAATTTATCCCCTATACTTTTTAAAATGAAGCAATTTACCTCCTTATACGGGGAGGTAAATTGCTTCATTTTTAAAATCATAGGGGGATAAATTATTTATTTTAAAAAATATAAGGAGGTAAATCGCTATTTGTGTTTTTATAAGGGGGTAATATGCTCATTTGTGATATCAGAAGGGGTTACTTGCATTTTTTCTATTATAAAATTTGAGGGGCCAAAATGCAATATTTATGTTGCTGAATTCCATTCAACAATCAATGGCCTTTCTATCAACCTTCCAAATTTCATGATGAATACACATTTTGGTGGGTCCCTTTTTCTGATTTTTATTTTTATTTTTATTTTTTTTTGTCTCTATTCGTTTGTCCTTACAAAGAAATAATGCTTCACAAGTTGAAGGGAATGTTGTAGAGTTGAGACTTAATAATCCTTCACCAACTTTTATCTTGTGAAGTACTTAAGACTAAAGTCCAATGTTGTTGTTGGGGTGGTTTTGCAATAATTTTAGGGTAAATTACAATTTTCTTTTGAAATTTGTCATAATTATAAAAAAAAATAATTATTTAAAAAATTGTACTCTCCTATAGAATTAAGGGTCATCGAGCAAATACCTTCTCACAACAATCCATAATAAGAGAGTATTCGTCAGACGTCCATTAATACCAGACGGGTGATTATAATTTTTCAAATAACGCATAGATATGTGTAATTATGACTAGTCTCATGGGAGCCAGTCGTAATTCTTTAATTTTCACTAGGTGATTATGTAACCGAATTCACAGTGTGTTTGGAGTGAGTTTATAAGCTTTTTAAAACGTCTTATAAGATGTTTTAGAGCCTATAAGATGTAGTGAACTTTTCAAAAAATAATCCTGTAATATCCAAAAAAAAAAAATTCAAATGTTAGGAACTTATACGATCATTCCGAACAAGTAAAGATGTATCTAATTTATTTTAATAATTTGAACCAGTTAGTTTAATTTTCTTCAAATTAATTACAAATTTGTTATCATTAAGTTCTATAATTTTATTTTATCCAAACACCACAATAATTTTTTTTAAAAATAAGATCTAACATTTTATAAGTTTAAAAACGTCTTATAAAATGTATAAACTGATAAGATGTTGCAAATAAGCTTAACCAAAGACCATCTTAATTAGTTAATTTGCAGTAGTAGTTCGTGAATCGATTTAAATTACATTAGTAATTCAAAAAGTTTGTGATAATAAATTCAGATAATTACACTCTCCTCTCCTGATGTTTGGTGTAATTGCATATAAACCCCTTATAATTTAAAAAAATTACATCTAGTACTTTTTAGATTTGTTTTCGTCTAACAAATAAGTACTTCCATTAGTCAAAATTCAAAAAACAGATACAAGTTTATATTACTTAGAATTTACTTATTATATTGCAGGCTAAATAAATCTTTTTCATGACCAAATTATTCTTGGACATCTTCCATGTAAATGCATGTGAGGAGTTATACCTTCACTGTTATAAAGGTAGTTCAGAAAAAAATTCTTTGGCTTGCAATAAGTTAGTAATAAATCAACCGAGAATAAATATCGACATTCATTTAGTATTGTTGTTAATATTAATAAATTTAGTAATTTTTAACGAACGGATGAACCTTTTTGTCAAATAGAAGCAAACTTTAAAACTATTATATACAATTTTCAAAAATACAAAAATTTTACGTAGAATTACATTAAACCTAAAAAAGAGGAGTTTAATTATGTGTAGTATGTCCCATTTGGGACAGTCCACTTTGTTGTCCCAAATCAATCCCAGGTAGGTATATCCTGTCCCATCAAGTAAACACGGCCTAAGTGACAAGGAATATTGGGTACAGTGGCCCGATTCCTGAACCCCGTAGGAAAAACGTCTCTCACTTTTGCAACAAAACAAAAGCAAAAATTTAAAATAAAAAAAATAAAAAAAAAACGTCTCTAACTTAGTTAATTTTTTTTATATAAGATGTACTTAAAATTTATAAGATATTAAATTTTATTTTAAAAATAAGTCTATGAAGTATTTGAATAAAATAAAATTATAGAGCTTTAATATATTAGTAATGACAAATTTATATTAATTTGAATGAATTTGTTAAAATCTTATAAATAAGTTGTCAACTCTTTGCTTTTTTCTAAAAAAAAAAGAAAAGGGCTTATAAGCTCATAACAACTTATTTCCAGACCTTATAATATATTTTTGGGTTAATTATATTTTTGTCATCCGAACTATGATCATTTTTACATTTTGGCATCTAAACTTTTTTTTGTGTCAACTTACAACCTCAATTTTATGACTTTTTTATACTTTGTCATTTATATCTATTTTTCAATCAAGTTTTTTGTCGAAAAAAAAATCACATGCAGTGCACATGTAATATCTAAAGGTTATGTAATATGATATTTTCACATATACACAACATGTGATGTTTTTCGGCAGAAAAATCAACAAAACAACTATCGTATATAGCAAAGTGCAAATTTCATAAAGTTAAAATGATAAATTGACAAAAAAAAAAAAAAAAAAAAATAAAAATTGAAAAAAAAAAAAAAAAAAAAAACATTTATATGACAAAGTGTAAAAACAGGCATAGTTCAAATAACAAAACGTAATTTACTCTATATTTTCTAAAAAATGACCAAACACTTAAATGTACTTATAAGATGTTTTAAAAAATTCATAAACTCATAAAAAATTCCAAACACTCGGGGCATGGATGCGTCTTTTACGTCAGATGAGTCCTAATAGTCTCCAGGTTTAGTCTCTGAGGACTGTGAATAATAACCATATTCAACACTTTTAGATATTGGACGTGTCTAATACTACCAAATGTCAAATTATAAACAAATATTTTTATATATATAACAAAAATACCATAAATTTATTTTGTTGAAATGGTGAAAAAAAAAAACAAAAGAATAATTTACACCATCAAAATTTGTAAAACCCCTAATTTGTACTCTTTCTTTTAGTAATAATGATAAATAAATTATAATAATTCATCTCGATATACTGCAGTACTCTTTTACGGAATCGATCCCCTTTGACTGTACAAGAATATGTGGAGCTGGGCATGTCTGGAAGCACAGAGAACGTTCTTTTGCTGATAACATAAATTCAACCAATACATCAATACAACAATAATAAATGAATTGTAATAACTAATCTTGATATACTGAGCAATACTTCAATTCAACCAATACATTAATATAACAAAAATAAATAAATTGCAATAACTCTCACAAAGTGAGACAAATATCTGGACATCCAGTGGGACTGGAAACCATGATCTCAAATTTATTCATAAAACCTCAATCTTAGGCTTAACTACTAGACTGAAACATCATTGATCCCTAATTTGTAGTTGGAACGACCAGATTGCTGCATAATGTAAGGGAACCTAGAAAATAAAAATCAGTACTCATATACTCAAGTCAGTAAAGATTTTAAGAGGGACAGTGAGAATAATGAAAAGAAATATAAGTAGCTTTAAAGTTCAAGAAACATTACCAAGAAACAAAAAAAAAAAAACGAGGATCTTTTCTTTTTATATAGAAAACTTAGAGCTTGTTTGGATTGAATGAAAAATAGATGTGAGAGAAAAAAAGAAAAAAAAAAACATTCTTGTTTGGTAATGACTTCGGGCATGGCCAGCTCCCATAGTGTGACGGGCAATGTGTACAAGGCCCGAGAACGAATTCACCGTCGTATGGCTGACCGACGATTACTAACGATTCCGGCTTCATGCAGGCGAGTTGCAGCCTACAATCCGAACTGAGAACAAGTTTTTGGGGTTAGCTCACCTCGCGAGATCGCAATGGGAGAATAAATGATGGGTAGTAAAATTGGGTGTCATAAAACTCCTCCAGAACCCAAATTTATTTTGATCCAAAATTGGATAAATATTTAAAATTTTGAGAGTAAAAAAAATAAAAAAAATACCTATTTTATATTTATTTACTATATTATCTATATACACAATTTATTCCTTTTACTTGAGATACTAGTATGTAAAAATATTTCATTCTGATTTTTATTTATAATTTTTCTCTTTTCATTTTCTCTCACTGAACCAAACAACGCCTTAGGAGTGGTTAGGCATATTGCTCTTATTTTGGAGAAGTGATGGACGCTTTTTGGGCCTCCAGTCGTGGCCCAGTTCAATTGTGGGCCTCTGTGCCTCAAATGTATAAGGGCCTTACCCATGTCCAATTTAGTTCTGGCAGCCCAATAGGTTTATGGACTTTTTTCTGGGCTATTGGAGTAGATTTTGACCCTTTTGGGCCTTAGTTCAAATTTTGTTTACAATACAATGGCTACTAAACAATTTATTGGGATAGTTATACTGTTCTTTTCTTTAGATTTGATATAATTACATAAAAATTATCTAGTTTGAAAAATTAATTTAATATTCTTGATAATTTATTTTTATCTAGTAAATAGATTCATCTATTAGTCAAAATTTATCAAATTTGCTGATATTAACAAAAAAAATTGGATGGGAATCTCTGAATTGACTAATTATTAGTTTATCTTTACTCTTATAAAGGCAGTTTGGTTCAAGTCCTTGACCTGTAATAAATTAGTATTAAATCAATCGAAGAATTTTTGTTCAATATTTTTTTGCTAATATCAGTTAATTTGGTGAATTTTGACTTACGGATGGATTTGTTTATTGGATAAAAATAAATATCCAGAGTACTAGATTAATTTTTTAAATTACAGACGGTTTACGTATAATTACACTAAATTTTATAAGAACGCGGTGTTGTTATCCCTAATCCATTTCTTTATCATTTTTCTGTACTCGAAATAAAATTATTCTTACTCTAAATAAAACAATTCAATAATAGACTAATTACATTATAAATGTTAATATTTTGTTATATAATCGACTACTTTTTACTTAAGTTATGTAGTAAAATACATGAGTGGTAAATGGGCGAGTTGGATTGGGTTAAAAATGGAACGGGTCCAACATGGGTTCTAATGAATGGATCTAAAATGGGTCGTGCTGTAAATGGTATAAATTATTTTATTAATTTGAATCTAAATGTTTTAAAATTTTGCACGATGGAAAAAGGAAAAGGACAATATTTGAAATATTGAAAAAGATAATTATTACTTGTATCACACATTATTTCTGAAAAATGACTATGTACATTAAAATTCATTTGCTAAATTATAAAATAAAAAAATCTACTAAATATCTACAAAATACTATATTTTATCAAAATAATTCAAAAAATTCTGAATACTTATCTTAAATGAACACCAAGCCGTGCAACCAAATTCTCTATATTTGTTGAGAAGTAATTCTCATTTTCATCGCCTTCAGACTTATAAGCTGTAATATAAAAAAAAAAAATACATAAAAATGTAAAATACATTATTAAATAATTTGAAATAATAAAAATAATATTATAAGTTTTTTATTGAAAATTAAGTGTTATTTGTGCGCGCGATACGTATGGAGAAAGAGAGAAAAGCGGTACTTTTGATATTAGTACATTAAATTATTATAATATCAAAAATGCCCTTCAACTTCTCGTTGAATTAACTACTCAATCAAGTTTCTGTAGAAAATTAATTCCATGAAACTACACGTACTAAAAAAGTAAATTTACCTCATTTTTATTTAAATTTATTATTAATTGAAATTGAAATGATATATTAGTATGTTGTTTTGCATGTATATATAATCATCACTATCGATACAATATATATCCTACAAAAAGTATCGATTTTTAAGTTAATTAGAGTAAAATATTGTTGATAAATTAAAAAGAATTACTAGATAATTTTGTATATGAAATTGTAAAATAATAAAAAAATTTAATATAGAGGAACAAATTATAAGTTTCAATAAAGTAAAAACATAGATATTATGCGCGTAGGTATTGCGTGCCACCGTATCTAGTTTTATTTAACGTAAATTCATATCAATTTATTTTAATTTATAACTAATCTAACCCGACCCAAAAATTATTGAGTCGGATTGAACCCATGGGTCTAAATCCATTTTAACGCCCCGAGTAAAATATACTCGTTATGTAATATTTTTATTTCAAATTGGTCCAATTTGGGTTAGGGGCATTTCTTGACCTATTCTAGAGTTTATATTATGTCATATCAGGACATTATCATAGTATTTGATTTTATTTTTGGCCTACCTCAGATATGGGCTGAAATATGATAAATATTTGCCTTGATTTGTTTTGAAAGTTTTGGTGGTGTTTTGAGATATTTTGAAAACAGTACCTTATTTATTTTTTATCAAAATAAGTCTACATTAATTATAGGCCCTACAACTAAAAAAATTATATACATACTCATACATATATATAAATATATATAAAAGAGGCATGATTTGACAATGAACAATAGTTTTTATCTTCTTCTAAACAACATCAAATATACCATACTTATTTTATATTATCTTCAAAAACAAATCCAAACATACACACTATCTGTAATACATATTTATTTATTTTTATTTTTCTCCCTCTATCTCCACAAAACACATCAAAATAAGTTCAAAATGAAACTAAACATAGTGTATATTTTTTAAAAGATTCTAAATTATAGACAATCAGAATATTAAATTTAAAAAATAGATATGTGGTTGCAACAATTTATTATTTTCTAAACTATAAAAAATGATTGAAATAAGCAACAATTTACTATTCTCCAAAGCAAAAAAAAAAAAAAAAAACTGAATGAATATCGAGAATGATTAAAGTAAAGTAAGAAGTTCCGACTATTATTTTTCGTTGGAAATATTCAATTTTTGAGAACCAAAAATTAAAAATATTCTATTTTATAGGTATTTCAAGTTTATGCATTTCGAAAATACAATTAAAAAATAGTGAACAAAATAAGATTCGAATTAGATATATATATATATAGTAAATAAAATATTTTTTCACGTAAAAATATGTAAAATTTGCGAGAAACTACTATGACTTAAAGTAGTTTTATGAGATAATTTTACGAATTACGTGGAACTAGAGGGGCTAGAATAAATTTAGTTGAAACTTAAAGGATCAAAGTGCAATAAAAGGAATCTAAAAACACGTGTTATTCTCCAACAGTGGGAGACAATTATTTGAAAGAAACGGAGAAAAAACGGAAAATGTGAAATCGATACGTTAGGGTTTCTGCCTGTGCTTTTAAAGCGGTATAATATATATATAGAGAGAGAGAAAGAGAAGAGAGAGCGATATTTGTACTGTGTATCACTCCTTCTGCTTCTTCACTGTGTTATACCGCAAAACACCAATTAAGCTAAGCCGCCGCAGCAACAATGGAGCAGACTTTCATTATGATCAAGCCCGATGGAGTCCAGAGAGGCCTGGTTCGTACTTTTTTTTCTTTTTAGTAAATATTGTTTTGTTTAGGGTTTCGAATTATTGTAGGTGGTTACTGAATTCGGGATTTGTTCAAGGGAACATCCTTTGCTTTAAAAAAAAATGAAGAGAAGGAAGAATGTCTATCTGTGGTGTATTTGTTTGTGTAAAGCAGTATGTGGGTTGGCGAAGGAATGGAGAATTTGTTTTTTTTTTTCTTTTTTAATTCAGTAAAGTGGTAAAGTTAAATGTGTTCATCTGTGGATTGATTTTGGTTGGGAAGATGTGGAAGAACAGCAGTGCATCTTGTGGTTTATTTGCCAAAAAAAAAAATAAAAAAAAAATCAGTTGAGGATTAAAAAGTTGAATTTGAGATGTTATTTGTGTGTATGTTCTGATTCAGGTCGGTGAGATCATTGGCAGATTTGAGAAGAAAGGTTTCACTTTGAAAGGTACTATTTTTCGCCCAATTTATGAAAGCTTTCTCTTGTTACTAGTAAGTGTGTCACATCCCAATATCCTATCTATGTGTATCATTTTGAAGAATATGCAAAATAAAATATTTATATAAATTGTATTATTTAATTTTTGTAGAGTAAAAAAGTACCTAAAAGTAAATATATTAATAAGATAATAAGTTAATAAACATTTTGATTTATAAAAAATTATTGATAAAGAAACATAATACATAATGTTGGAGTTTGATGGAAGAGAAAGGAAAAAAAAGATAACTACCCAAAGGAATTTATGGAAGAATATGATAAATGGAGAAGTTAAAAATAGTTAATTTAAAATTTTGCAAAATTTAAAAACAAAAAGGCCGCTGTCCAAAATCCAAATGGCACATCTACCTGCATGCATAATTCTTTAATATTATTTAGAATAAAATATTTGTTATTTAATAAAGTATGTACAAAGAAAATTGTAATACTAGATTTATAAGGAAGTACTGATAAAAAGAGGATAATGATATAATATTAGGAAAAAATATACATGAAAATAGGCGGTTGGGGGAAGAAATAACTAGCAAAAGATAGAGGGAGAGTAGAAAGTTAGATAAATAAATAAAAAAATTAAATTAAATACTAAAGAAAATATAAAATAACAGACCAAGAAAGGTGAGACACCAAGAGACCATCTGCCTTCATAATAAAGTATAGATATAGAATCAATTATAGATAGATAATGATAACGGTAATTAGTTCCTTGATATATTTGTTTGTTTCTATTTTCTTTCATATCTTCGAAAAGTCTTTTCCATTCAGTTTTACTGTAATTTGTTCATATAGGAATACAAATGACCATGCTTGGCTGTTTATACATTTGTATTGGTATTTGAAGTTTTTGATTTCTTTTCTGGTTATATTTCCGTTGTTGTTACTTGTTATACAGGTCTGAAGCTCATTACTGTTGATCGTGCTTTTGCTGAGAGGCACTATGCTGATTTGTCGGCAAAGCCGTTCTTCAATGGGCTTGTTGAGTACATTATCTCTGGCCCCGTTGTAGCAATGGTTTGGGAAGGTAAGAATGTGGTAACTACTGGGAGAAAGATAATCGGGGCGACCAACCCTGCTGACTCTGCTCCCGGAACCATCCGTGGTGATTATGCCATTGATATTGGCAGGTAAGTTTTGCTCTCAGTTATGCTGGTTTAAGGTGTTTTTCATGCTGTTTTGTTGTAAACTCTGTTTCTCCGATGTTGTACATGATGCATTTTATTAGTTATTACCATGACGTTGCCTAAGAGCCTGCATCAAACCTGTGCTGTTGCAAATGTAGGAATGTCATTCATGGTAGTGATGCAGTTGAGAGTGCAAGGACGGAGATTGCTCTTTGGTTCCCAGAAGGAATTGCTGAATGGAGCAGCAGCCTCCATCCCTGGATCTATGAATGAACTTCTTGGATCAAACCTATTAATTATGTTGTATGACTCTGTCACAATTTGGATCCTGTTGTATCGCTATTTTGATTTTGATCCCATCGTAACGCTATTCGAATCCTGTTGTATGGCTATTTGTAGCAAATTATGAATTTTGATCTTTAACAGGATTTGTGAATCTTGTGTTTTGGAGGTTATTGATGTTGCCTCAGATAAACCCCTAGAGGTTGGGTACATCATTGTGATTATTTTGCTGACCATGAAGATGCTTAGATGTGCCTATTAATTGAATGCAATCCATCAGCCGTGCAGCATCAACGGGAACCTGAGTAATAATATTAATATCCAATTAACCAAGTTAGAGCATCTGCAGCAAATGTAGGTCGAAATCTAATGCAAATTAGCACAGAAATGTGTATCCTGTTAAGATGCTTGGTGTCCAAATGTTTAGACGCTCAGCTCATTAATATCTTAACCATTTCGACCTATGAGTATTTATGAACCAACCCAATAGAGAAGGCTAAGAAGGCTGTAGGAAGGCAACTCTTCTAGACATGTGATGTCCTCTTGGAGAAGCTACGTCCGCTGATGTCCTCTTGGAGAAGCTCCCACGGCGGGTAGCTTTCATCACAGCCTGACAAGACAACAGCCGAACGGATCATTTGAAAGAAAATGTGGCAGAAGAAGATCAAGAATCATGTTGGGTAGATTCAATATAAAAATGAGTACCTGTTCACTATGACCTATAATTGAGAATCAAACCCGGAGTTCAAAAGAAGATAAGTCAGGCCCATGGAGAAGGCAGCCGTGTCAGCTTCAATGTTTGGTTTAAGAATTTTGGGATGTGGTTGTTCAAGTCTTTCTGTAAAAAGGTGTCTGACATAATAATGGAGAATGGGATTGTTTTTTCCCTCTTTTCTCAACGGTTGTTTTTGAGGAATACTTCTTGGCTATGTTTACTTGTCAGTATTAGATTGTATAAGTGAAATAATAGAACCTAATTTGGTGTTTACTTCAGTCGATGGGGGCCGGGTTTTGGACCCAAGCCCCATAGATTTCACAGTAGCATAATTCATCCCTCATTTTAAGATGATTTATTAGCTATGTGAAATCAACCGTCTCCTGACCTTAGTTTAAGACATGAAATTGTACATCGGTTCTCATCCTGGACTAGGCATCTATACTCAATAACTCGAGGAAACCTATCCCACCTATTCAGTCATTGTTACCACAAGTTCTTAGAGAAATGTGTATTAGAGCGTATAGGAGATGCTACTGTCACAATATTGATAGGGGACAGATTCTCTCTTGGAACACACTATCCTCCCTACATACTCTGACTGCACTAGATAAGACTTATAATGTTTGTATCTTTCAAAACAAACATTGCTCGCCAGATCTAAGCTATAGTCATTATATGTATGTGACTGTCATGGTTTCTCAAGTCCAAGTACTAATCTTGTACTATAGGGGTCGGGAATCCTAATCACACCGACCAAGCTTGAGGAGGCTTCCATATGACGATTCTCATGAGTCAGTTCAGTCAGTTGACTACCTTGCCAACTAACCCACTAAAACTGCACGAACGACCTACATCTCCTACTGATGAAACACGGTTGCAGTACTTATGCAAGTCTCTACAAGGCACTTGATGTCCTATCTCCAAGTCCTCAACTTGGAATGTTTTAAACCTATCCATAAAAGTCAGACAAAAATAAAGAAAGCCCTTAGGTGGGAAGTTAGGGAGATCATCAGAAGTAGGGACTTGAATCACAAATTCGATAGAGTCAGAGGTTGCATGGCATTCTCCCTCATCTACCGAAGAACTTACCAAGTCTATCATTGCCTCCCACAACCTTTTAATCTACACTACCAGTAGACATGATTGAAAAATAAAATGAGGCGGCAAGGGAATCTTACCTAAAGCATATGTTGTAAAGGAGTAAATACTAATCAAGGAAGAAGCCCTAGGAAAAAATTCGAGAACCTGCAAAATAAAATTTCAAAATTTTGGTGAGTATCTGGTCTTGAAGAAAAGAAAGAAGAAGGAAAAAAGAAGAAGGAAAAACTAACCCCAATGCAATGAGCGTGTAAACAGAATAAAGGAGGAAATTGTTCTGACTATGGAGCAGTCTCGCAGTCCCATCTGCGCATGACTTAATGCTCCTCTCTCCTACCTGGCGCTGAGCCTCTAATCATAGAGCACATGTTTTCCATGCATAGCTAGGTTTGCTTCTCTCTTATCTTCTTAGCACAACAAGATGCAAGTCCCAATAGCCAAGCAAGATTTTGCTTGCTGAATGAGTAGGGACAGAAAAATCTTCTATTTTGAAGGACTATTCGGTCCTACTAATGTAGTCCGACACCGAGTCTCGCACTCCTGGAGTAGGAGAGGGGAGTGATGATACCCCCTCATACATTTTTTCTTCCACGCTAAAAAATAAGGTGTTGGGCCTCATTGGGCAGCCCAACAAGTCAGGCTCTGCTGGCCATGAACTTTGACGGATACATAAGTTCGTGACCATATGCCCAACTGTAGAAAACATGGTTAAGTTGAAAATTTTATCTAGAAATTCTCACATATAGACATTGACAAGCCCCCAATTAGAATATATATCGCACCTATGTGGGGGAAGAAATAAGAAAATAACAACTATAGTCTCAATTCCATCATCAGACAAATCACAGAAACAAGAAATAAGTAGCATCTAGACAGCTACACATAAACAAACAGAGAATGGGAGAATCAATAATGTACATTTTAAGTGAAGTTGAACTCATCACGACGAAAGACTCGTCTAGATACATTAATTTCAAAAAATCAACAAGAACTTAACAATGTGCATGAATTTCAACAAAATTCAATTAGTGCTTTGAAGCTATTCCATATTAGCACCTAGTTGTTCATCGGTTTACTCATTCGTATTGTAGGAACTACAACAGTCATAGGTTACAAAGGTTCCAAACGACGTGTTTAACCCAAAGTAGATTACTTTTTTAAAAGGTTGAACTCAAAATTTAATTAATCCAATTAATTAAATTCTTGAGTCATCCATCCAATGAATTATCTCAAATAATGATTCAATTCTCCATGAATTAATTTAATCTAATTAAAATAATTTGTTTCTTCCAGGCTTAATTCCATCACTTCTGCAATGATTTGTGTGTGACTCTTTAGGTTCACCTTCAGCTAGGCTTGGGCTTGTTACGAACAAAATTAATTAAATTAAATTTTTATATTTAATTATCCCATAACCAGAAATTCTGTTACCACAGGTGGCCGTCTAGCAATGGTCTATAGCATTAGAGACTAGGTAAATATTGGCGTGGACATTTAAGCTCCAAGTTCCATACGGGTACAATCCTACTTTCAAATGTCTCTCGTCCTTAGTTTAGGGCATGGAATTGGACGTTGATTCCCATCTTTGTCTAAGCAATTATGTTTTATGCTTGAGATGTGTTTACTCTATTGATCCGATTTAGGAAACCTATCCCTAATCGATCAATCGCTTTGGTTAAAGACTTTGAGAGTCTAAACCATCTCAGAACTCATAGGAGAACTACTGTCAAATACTGAAAGGGACAAATTCTCTCTTGGAATCCTCTGTCCTTGCTACATACTCCGATTGCACTGGACAAAGCTTATAATGATCATATCTTGAGACACAGTCACCGCTTGCCAGATCTAAGATGCAATGTTCATATGCACGCAACTGTCATGATTCCTCAAGTTCGCGAAAATTCTAGTCACAACGACCAAGCCTTCAAGGCTTTCATGTGAAGATTCCTGCTAGTCAGTTCAGTCATTCGACTATCTTATCAACTAATTCATTACAATTGCATAGACGACCAACATCTCCCACCAATAAAATATGGCACTTTAATACTTAGTGCAAGTTCCTATAAGACTATCGATGCCTTGTCTCGAAATCCTTGACTTCGAACGTTTCAGATCAAATCTCATAAGTTGGTCATGTAGCTGCCAATTTCTACTCAACCCAACTCCATAAGTTTTAGCCTTTTAACCTAAGGTATCTGTTATGATATGGAAACACCATTCAATGAAGTAGTAAAACACAACAAACACATGAGTTAATGATGAATACTTACTCTATTCATCATACTAATATTACTTTGATAAAGGTTGACGAATAGTTCCAAAAACAACCAAACTAATTGACTTTTTAGTTACCTATTCTAACACCATGGTGACCAATATCGTACAGAATACAAAACTGAGGGAAGGACTGGAGTATTTTGAGATAATGCAGAGTGTGGGAGTGAAGACTGATGAGGTGGCATTGGTTGGTATTATCAATGCTTGTTCTCAGTTGGGCGCACTTAAATATGCTAGTTGGGTTAGCAATATGTACTTAAAGTTTAGATGGGTGGATGACGCCTATAAGGTTAACCCATGCATGGATCACTATAATTGCATGGTAGATCTTTTAAGCATAATGTGACACTTAGTCTCATTAAACGCATGCCTTTGTATCGCAATGTTGTTGCCGAGGAGATCTCTTGCTACTTGTCGTATATACATTGATAGGGCATTATGATAATTATTGATAGAAATAACATAAATGCCCCTAAAATTGGTGCTTATTATAGTATTATGTTAAAGATTCACATCTTCTCGATTCAAGTCGGGTCGCCCGACCCGACCCGCTCCGGCAACCCCACTCTAATGACCCACTATTGAAAGCTGTTGATTTACCTGACAATACATAAGGTAAGATCACAACACGTGGCACAAGTAAGGGACCCTTTCAGACACTATAAGTACACAATTTATATTTTATTTATGGCAAGACATTTATTCCACTCAAACTCGTATTTAATACGCTAGATCACTTTCTTCTATCTCCACCCCGTCACTAACTTAGGCGTCGGAGGGTCTTAGTTGGAGACCTCTGAATAAGCCTCACGATATGCTCTTTTCTTAGGTCCCAATGTTATCCCGAGGGTGCGTGAGGTGACTAATGACCTAAGACCCTGATCAGTTGGTGCCGTCTATGGAAAATTGAGAAAAGAATTACTTGAATTCGAGATGGAAGGAACCTCCAGAGGAAGAACTCTAAACTCACCTATAGGCAACCTTTAAGATCATGAGGAGATATGGCATAAAGCTAAACCCAACCAAATGCACTTTTGGAGTTAGGGGAGGAAAATTCCTTGGGTAAATGATAAGCAAAAAGGGAATCAAGGTCAATCCAAAAAAGACAGAAGCCATAATACAAATGAGCTCGCCAAATACAATCAAAGATGTGCAGAAGCTAATAGGGAAGACCGCATCCCTAGCTTGCTTCATATCCAGGTCGTTAGATAGAAACCTACCTTTCATCAAGACGTTAAGGAAGGTGAAGGACTTCTAGTGGAAGACGGAGTGCGAGCAAGCCCTCAAAGATTTGACTAATGGAGGGACTTATTTATTAGATAAAAGTAAACTTTAGGGGTGCTAGATTTAATTATTCAAACCACATGGAGTCTACGTATAATTATACCAATCTCAAGGGAATGGAGTGTAATTATCCCTGAACTTTTTAAGTATTTTCATTATAAAATTATTATCTTTAAATTATATAGAGTATTGTGTATATATATATATTATAAAGTATAAGTTTCTATATTAAAAAAAAGTGTATTCTATAATAGAATTTGTATAATTCATTATTTATTGTCTAATTAGAAAAAAAAAAAGGAAATAGAGAGTTGATTTATATATTCTTATACCATAATGAAAGTGTATTTTTATAATTAGAAAAATTGGCATTAGAATTACCAAATTAGTGTAAATTATCATTTATGTCCTCTACAAATTAATCAATTAATTGTAATGAAATAAAATGGTGAAGGGATCTTATAAACATAAAGAACAAATTCTGTAAAATTGACAAAATAACTTCCACTTTATATATAAAAGAAGATTTTTTTTATAATTAATATATATGCAATAATGGATGGAGTAGTCAGTAGTGTATCATATTGGTTTTTGATAAACATATTTATATTCTTCTTGAAAAAAAAAAGATAAAACATATTTATATTAGTAATATATATTATACATATACCTCCCGCCCCATCACTTCCCCCCCCCCCCCCCCCCGCCTTCAGATACAGATACACCCTCTCTCACTCGTGTATATATATTTAGTCAATATTTATTATCTTAATGGTTTTCTTTCTGTTTGCCTTTTCAAACTGAAAAACCTTCCAACTGATTCGAGTAAAAGTAAATGTGTAATGGTTTCACTCTCCAAGAAGCTGATTGCACCTATAATTAGAGCTTCAATCCCCATCTCGGAACCCATCAGGTTCGGTGGACAAATCCCCTTCATCCCGTTTTCTAAGTTGCAAGAAATCAAACACTTGGAATCCCAACTCATTTCCACGCTAGAAGAATGCAAAAACCTAGCACAAATCAAGCAAACCCACGCTTATACAATCCGCAAATGCCTTCACGAATCATCCTACATCATGGCAAAGCTCCTGCGGATGCTGTCGAAGATAAATATTTGTATGGAATCTTATGGAGCTCGCATCTTTTCCCAGGTGATGTACCCCAATGTTTTTCTTTACACAGCTTTGATTAGGGGTTATTGGGTTGATGGGTTGTTTGGAGAATCCGTGCTTGTTTATAATTCCATGAGGAAAGATGGTATCACTCCTGTGACCTTCACTTTCACTGCCTTGTTGAAGGTGGCTGCGACTGAAATGAATGTAAATTTTGGTCGGCAACTACATGGAGAAAGTATTAAGTTAGGTGGGTTTAGTGAGGATTTGTTTGTGGGAAATGTTTTAATTGACATGTACTTAAAATGTGGTTGGCTGGATTGTGGGAGGAGAGTTTTCAATGAAATGCCTGGACAAGATTTGATCTCTTGGACTTCGCTCATTGATGCTTATGCGAAGGGTGGAGATATGGATTCTGCAAGTGAGTTGTTTGATGAGTTGCCTGTGAAGGATATGGTGGCATGGACAGCCATGGTGACTGGTTTCGTACAAAATGCAAAGCCGAGGGAAGCATTGGAGTATTTTGAGAGAATGCAGAGTGTGGGAGTGCAGACTGATGAGGTGACATTAGTTGGTATTGTTAATGCTTGTGCTCAGTTGGGGGCACTTAAATATGCTAATTGGGTTAGAGATGTGGCTGAGAGCTTGGGATTTGGCCCTGCAAATGATGTGCATGTAGGTTCAGCATTCATTGATATGTACTCCAAGTGTGGATGTGTGGATGATGCCTATAAGGTTTTCAAGAGTATGCACAAAAAAAATGTTTATTCCTACAGTTCAATGATTATAGGTCTCGCAATTCACGGGCGTGCAAGTTCAGCTATAGAATTATTTGAGGAGATGGTGAAAACGGATGTGAAGCCCAACTCAGTGACGTTTATTGGGGTTCTAACTGCATGCAGTCATGCTGGGTTGGCAGAGCAGGGCAAACGTTTATTTGAAATGATGGAGAAATCCTATGGTGTTAAGCCATGCGTAGATCACTATAATTGCATGGTAGATCTTTTTAGCAGAATCGGATGGTTGGAGGAAGCACTTAGTCTTATTAAACGTATGCCTATGGACCCCAATGCCGGTATTTGGGGAGCTCTTCTTGCTGCTTGTCGTATATATGGAAACCCTGATGTTGCTGAAGTTGCAGCAAAACATCTATTCAAGCTGGAACCTGCAAATATTGGAAATTATATATTGCTTGCAGATGTTTATGCAAAAGCCGAGAGGTGGGAAGATGTACTAAAGGTAAGAAAATTAATAAGGAAGAAGGGATTGAGAAAGAGCCCTGCATTTAGTTGGGTTGAAGGGGAAAAGGGGGTGATTCATGAATTCTATGCTGGTGATATGACCCATCCAAGATCTAGGGAAATTAAGGGGGCACTCGAGAATCTTATTAACAGATTAAAAACAAATGGTTATCAACCAAACCTGAGCTCTGTGGTTTATGATGTGCATGACGAAGAGAAAAGACGAATTCTGATGAATCACAGTGAGAAGCTGGCTCTAGCATATGCCTTGCTTACAACAGATGATAGCTCAACTATTAGAATTGTGAAAAATCTAAGGATATGTGAGGATTGCCACTTATTCATGTGTGGAGCATCCCAAATTACTGGGAGGGAGATCATAGTTAGGGATAACATGAGATTCCATCACTTTTGTGACGGGGCCTGTTCCTGCTGTAACTTTTGGTGATTGAAATGACAATGCTATGGGTGAATCAGAGTGTGTTTGTCATTCTGGAAGCTATTTCATCTGTTTCGGCAACTAAGCTTAAGTTGCAGAGCTATTTTGCTTGTGGAATTCCATAATGAAATTTGGTAATTCTCAAGTCCTCCCTTAAATATTCATTCGGCTTTTTTACATCTTGCCTGTCGAACTCAATATGTTTAGATCATTCAGTGGCATCTTTCCTTTGATTTCCCGGTAGATAATTTACAATACAATGAGAAACATAGTTTTAGATCCTACCACTATCTCCTTGACTGTGTTCACTGCTTGCTAGCGTTCTTGATATTCTGTTCGTTCAACCTCTATTATATTCTTCCAAATAGTATTTCTTTTTTCAACAAAAGGAGGCCCACATAACAATAAAGACCATGATCTGTAATTTAATGTTCCTAGTGTAATCAATTTGATTGTTGTCTGGGATTTCTACTCTTAATTGCAGGATTTCATTTAGCCAATCTCATGTAGGAATTCCTTAAGGAGGTTTTGCACTCATTATCTGTTGACAGTTCATGCTCTCATCACCACAACCAAATTGAACGTGCACTAGTGCCGAGCGCATGTACATAGTCTACTCAACTTCAACCATATTTTCCAACAACAAAGAAAGGAAAAGGGCATTAACAACTTCTGTCACTATACTAGCCACCTCTTGTGGGAATCATAATGAAGACATCCATAGAATTCTGTCCCGAAGTTAACATTGGGGTAAATTACATTTTTGGTCCCATAAGTGGACATGTTTTCAATTTTGGTCCCACACTCAGGTCAATTTGCACATTGAGTCCCATATGTGGTTTTTTTTTTTCAATTTGAGGACCATTGAGGGATTTCCATCCAATTGATAACGGCAATTGCTCTCTCTGTTAGTCAATACAATCAAAAGAAGAGTAAATTACATTTTTTATCCCATAAGTGGACCTGTTTCCAATTTTGATCCCACACTCAGGCCACTGTTTTCAATTTTGGTCCCATACTCAAGCCAATTCGCACATTTACGTGTGGGACCAAAAATATAATTTATTCTTATTTTGATTGTATTGACTAATGGAGAGAGCAACTGTTGTTATCAATTGGACGGAAATCCCTCAATGGTCCTCAAATTGGAAAAAAAAACCACATATGGGACTCAATATGCAAATTGGCCAGAGTGTGGGACCAAAATTGAAAATAGATTCACTTATGGGACCAAAAATGTAATTTACCCTTGACATTGCAGCCAATATGGAATGTAAGACTTCAACAAATCTAGTTAATGGTGATAGTTTATTGTGGACCTTTCCTTCATTGCAAATTGAGGAAAGCAAAGCATTGATGAATGGAAAAGTTCAAAATGGAGGCTGCCAGACTGAATTTTGTACTCCAGATATGCTGGGAGCCTCTCCAAATGTGCGAATGAGTAGAGCAAACGATGAACATCTTGAAAATCAGAAAGTATTTCTGGATGGTTATCACGGGAATGGTTTCATGGTCAGATGTTCTGGCCTTTCAAGAGATATTCGGTGTATTGAATTTTATGTCCGGGATGCTCGTGTCTTGTTGCAGCATATCCATGCTTTGATGATAATGTACCAATAGATGGTAGAGTTCGTCTATTGAAATGCTATATCTCAACTTGCTTGCCTTCTAGGCTTATATGTACCTGGGTGAGCTCTACTTTTCTTCTCCTTGTTAGGTTTTTTCCTTTATTGTATAATTGTATTTGTCATCTTTTAAGTAAAAGTCCAACGTATATTTCAAAGTTTGCCTTCGCTTGCATTGAGTTACATCGAGGCATGTATTGCTATTATGCTTCTTAAATATTTCAAATGTTAACTCAATTTGGTTACTAACATACTTGTGGCTCTAGCTTCTGCTCCTTTTCATTTGATGGGTTTTCATGACACTTTCTTCGTTTAGGCTCGAATTATTTCTCCAGTCGTACAAACTTAACAGATGGATGTACATTTTGATTTGGTTCGTGTTGCTTCATAAATTGACGGGGAACTCAAGAATCATCAGTAAGTAACCTGTCAAAAGAGTAATAACAACACAACAGAATGGTTCTCCTGTGCAGTAGAGCGCTTCAGGAATATCTTTCTTGAATTAGGTGAAATTACCATGATGTGAAAAAAGCAAGGTGAAAACAGAACATATGATAAGATAAAGGTGATCTAGAATAGTTAAATCATTATACATTTCCCTTGAGAAAAGAAACAAATAAGGGAAATTTGCTAAATGCGAAAACAAGGATGAAACTGCAATAGGAGTTTGTCTAGTTCTATATATAAGACTCGTTTCGCTTGAGCTTTTCATTGGGAAAGAGAGAAGGTCTAAAGCTCGCTTGTGATGGATCATGCACCCAAAATAGGAGTTGACATTAATGTGACGCCCCAAATATTATAATACATAATTGTAGGATTAATTGATAAATTTTCGTGAAATTTAGTTAATTAGCCACTAAATTATGGGTCATAATTGGAGCATAATAACACTTGAATGAATTAAATTGGAGTTCGTTATAATATTTTGGGATAATTTCTATTAATTAAGAAAATTAGGAAGGACGTAAATGGTATTTTGAGAAAAGTCTAATTAATTAAATAAAATAATAATAATATTATATATATATATAGTATATATATATAAATAAGTAATATAATGTAAATATAAATATGTAAGTTATATATATATATTAGTAAGTGATATATATATATATATATGAGAGAAAGAAAAGAAAATTGAGGGTGGGCCCACCAGTCCACCGCCTCTCTTCTTTCTTTTATTTTGTTGTTTTTTTTAATGAAGATACACATACATAACACACACACACATTGCCAACACACACACACAC
>NC_026155.1:2371309-2371846 GCF_000512975.1 Sesamum indicum
TTTCATTACATTATGAGATAGTCATGTGGTGTAATAAAGTTGATTATGTTGGAATTAAATTGATTGTATTCCATTAGTTTGTCTATCTTAACTGTGGTGGACTACTCGAGGTGTTTGATTTGTATATATGATGTTGTGGGTTGATTATGTTGTTATGACGTATGGGTTACGTATTCATATGGATTAAATTATTATGTGCATTTATATTTATAAACACAGGGATTGCTATAAGTATGACGTTTAGGATAGATATAGCCCTTGTAGCGAAGGGGGTGCTACACTTTTTGTATTTCTTCTTTAACTCATCTTTTTTTTTTTCTTGTTAAAAATATTGGCTTATTGATTTTTTATTGGCTAGTGATGCATCAATTTCACCTCCAAATAGGAATACACTCTCGAGATAACGTTTGCTAGTCAGTTGCTGGACAGTGCAGAAGATGAATTATCGTTCAGGACTGTAGTTCGGGACATGCAAACTAAATCTCCAGTACTGCAGATTACTCTTCTGAATCCAAATTCATGGGGCTGGGTATGGCA
>NC_026155.1:2371856-2375518 GCF_000512975.1 Sesamum indicum
CCACGCCACCAAGTTAGTTATGCATCCCAATATCAAAGTGCTATCTTCTGCCTCTAGTCATGGCACAGAATTTGATTCAAGGTTTGGTATTTCTTTCGACACCTTTTCTTTTTGGTGTGGTATCGGGGTTCAGAATTATGCTTTCAGCTTCTGTTGTTTTCTGCGGTCACATATGATTCAATTGAATTGATCTGATGATTCGAGAATACAGTTGATCTGAAATGGAAAATGGCCAAGCCTTGTAAATTTTGTTGCTCTATCTGATTAATAAATCATTAGCATGCAACCTTTGTTGGTGTTTTTCTGTTTGATCTACTTTTTGGTTGTATCCTGATAGGTTGCAGTATTGATAAAATCTACTATCAAATCATGGTTTAAATATGCAATCCCTGTTTAATCCTCAGGATACCAAAGTTCTAGAGGAATTCTTTGAAAGTTGGCTGCAACCATCTTTCGTGGTTTCAGTTATAATAGTTGGTGTGGCAGATGACTTGCTCATGCTGCTGTTTTATGTTGTATGCATAAAAGCATGCCAGGGATTGAGAAGTCCGGTAGTTGTCAGAACAACCACACGCAGATAAATTGAGATGTCATTTACGTTTTCCCATCCTAACCCTTGCAGCATGAATTATCTTTGCTTCTTCATTTATCTTTCTTAAGAACACAATTACCAGGCTTTGTCTTTGCTGCTTCATTTACCGGGATTCTCTTTTAGGGATTAGCAGAAGCCAATAATCTGTAATCGTCTGCAGATGATACATTTTTCTGATTGCTTTTATGTTGTATACCTGATACCTTTTGTGTGTTTTTATCATACTTTGTCAACTCTTGTGGCTGTGGCTTGAATATCACATAGGACACCAGAAGACTGGGTGAGAAAGTATCAAGCTGATGAAATGTAAACATATTCATCTCAACTACTCGAAATAATTCGAGTTCTGGAGCTGGCCAACAGTCTATCTCCACAATCATGGACTTGACTACAGGGTTTACTTTTGTCAACCATGAGGAGATAAATGGTATGCCTAATTCTTGTTTGTAGAGATATAGTAAAATGTTTCTTCAGTTACTGCTGCATCAGTATTCACAGACTCTCATAACAGGCTTGGAAACTAAGATATCCACGTGCGCAAGCATATATTCTCGGTCTGACGTAAAATATCCAAGATTTGTTTTCTCTCGAATATATAATTGGAAAATGGATATATCATATTATGATTTCGATCATAGGCTTGTAAATAAAGTTTTACTTGTAATATTTGGGGTTGCTAACTCGCTTTTGCAATGTGGATACAAATGAAGACTAGCAGCAGAAGAGATTCGGTTGTTTGTTGTCCCCTTTATAAGAGTTCAAATACCTATAGTAGAAAGTGGCGAATACGAGATGTTACACATATTTCTGGGAATCAAGTCAATTTGGAGGATGACACAAACCACACAGCCGAGGTTACATTGTCCTGAAACTAATGTCACTGCTGATTTTGTGTTTTTGGTTGACATCACGCCTTATCATCTCAGTGTTGCGTGCCCCTAGTTACAGCAAAAGTCAGCAGAAGAAATGCATATATAATTCTATATCGAGCTTGAAACTTTTACTGGACTCATATTCACTCAACTTTAACTATATATTGGTTCCCATGGGGACAACCCAATGGATTTGGACTCAAGATTTCCGATTTCGTATAGGAGTCTTGTGTTTGAACCTTAGGTGTGTGCATGAATGTTGGGTGTGTGTGAGAAAAAAAAACTTTAACTGTATATTGGAGTGTGGTATGCATATTAAATTGGCAGTTCTTCAAACAGCTAAAGCTCATTTGGACTTATGCAAGTTGCTGGGTACTAGCAAGCCATCTAGTACTAGAGTTGTAAACAATTTAAGTTGAATCGAAGCTGCTATTAGTTGAGCTTGTTTGAATTCCTTCAGCATTAAAAATTGAGATTGATCTTAAATGAATTCCAATTGAGTCGAACAGAGGTAGAGCTAAAATAGTTGGATGTTTTATTTGTTTGTGCAAAGCAGTATGTGGATTGGACAAAGAATCGAAATTTCGAGTTTTTTTAATTTTTTTTTTCAATTTGCCAAAGTGGGGAAGAAAGTATTAATCTGGGAATTGACTAAAGAACGGCAGTGCATGTTGTGGTTTTAAAAAAAAAATCATTTGAGGATTAAAAAATTGAATTTAAGATATTTTTTTATTGTGTGTGTTTTGATTCAGGTTGGTGGGATCATTGGCAGAAAGTTAGATAAACAAATAAAAAGATTAAATTAAATACAAAAAAAATATAAAATGACAAACCCATAAAGGTGAGTACCAAAAGACCTTCTCCCTTCATAATAAAGTATAGATATAGAATCAATTATAGATAAATAACGATAACGGTGATTATTACCATTAGTTGTATGATCCTATTGTATCGCTATTTGGATCCGTGTTGTATCACCATTTGAATACTGTTGTATTGATATTTGTAGCAAGTTATGAATTTTCGACACTTTAACGGGATTTGTGAACCTTGTGTGCGGGAGTTCATTGGTGGATAAAACCCCCGAGCTTGACTTCATCGTTGAGATTATAATGCTGACTGTGAAGATGCTTAGATGTGCCTATTAATCGAATGAATCCATCAATGGTGCAGCAATGATGGAAAAGTGAGTAATAATATTAATATTCTGTTCATCAAGTTACAGCATCTGCAGCAAATTGCATACAGAAATGTGTAACATGCTAAGTTGTTTGGTGTCCGAATACGCTCAGCTCAGAAGCATCTTAAGCATTTTAACCTGAGTATTTGTGAAGACTATAACAATGGAAAGGGGATGCTTAGAGTTATGCTTAGACTACATTTGCATTCATAATTTCATCAGCAGGCAAATACGTAAATATCCTCCCAGCCAAAAATCAGAAAATCAATCAGACAATTATGTGCACGATGAGCTGTGGTTGCTTTAGCATTACAGATTTTTTGGTCAGTCTTCCATCATAAAGCCAAAACCTTGCAATCAAGAACCCCAGAGATTGCCAACACTACTCAATCAGATGAAAACACCGCAAGTGAGGATGATGGGTACATAAGAGAAGCACCACCTTTCACCAAAACCATCAAGCCACCTATTATGCTACCGACTAAGAAGGCTGTAGGAAGGCAACTCTTCTAGACATGTGATGTCTTCTTGGAGAAGCTCCGTCTCCAGCTGACGGCGGGTAGCTTTCATCACAGCCTGAAAAAACAACAGCACAACAGTGTAAGAATTTTGGGATGTTTATGGTGGTTATTCACCTTTTCTACGGAAAGGAGTTTGCGAAAATATTGGAGAATGTTTTGGTGTTGGGATTCTTTTTTCCCTCTTTTGTGAAGGGTTGTTTTTGAGGAATACTTTTAATTGATTAGCGTTATATGAAACATTTGTCATGATTGGAAGTTCTAAATATATATGTTACTTAATTGATGTATAATTAAAATACTTGGATTACATGCATGTATATGTATAGTACACTAGGATTTTTAAGGGAGAGAAGTTTGGAAAAGTATTCTTTGCATTATTTTAACCAACTACAATTGGTAACAACTTACATTGAAATCCATATAAGAAGCACGCATCGCAAGCCATTCATGATCCAGTAGCTTGAATGTTATACAATATAGAAGGTCAAATGCTGATT
>NC_026155.1:2375680-2438368 GCF_000512975.1 Sesamum indicum
TAAATAAAATTAAACAATGAGTAACTCTACCCCAAAAATTTTTTTATCGCTATCAAACCAATAGCAACTTATTTTTTGCAACCCAGCAGGAGTAGGCTTTCAACAAAGACGAGAGTGAAGAAGCAAAATATTTACCTGCAAGAAATTTCAAGAAGGTTGCTCCCACAAGCGTTCGAGGCTTCACTGCAAAAGATAAAGCACTAGATTAGCTGATAAACAAACTCAGATACTTATTTCACGTATTCACATAGATACCCATGAGGGTTACACTTGGCAACATAATAAACTATTCCCCCCCGCGAGCTGATTGGGGTCCAACCAAGGAACCCATTGCCTGCAGTCTAACATTTCTTCATTCACATCATTGACAAAAACATAGGCCAAGATATCAGGAAAAGAAGTTTCGCTAGCCACAGATAGAAGAGACATCAGCGAGCCATTACACCAAATTACAAGACTCATTCAAATTACCAAGAAGCATAGGTCAAAAACTAAGAACAAGAATTTTAGCTTTGCTAAAACAATCCCAATTTTCGGAAGCAAACAAGAAATGGAAAGATCAAAATGAACATCATTGACAGAAGCATAAGCCAAAATCTCAGGAAAAGAATTTTGGCTAGCCATAGGAAAAAGACATCACCGAGCCATTGCACTAAATAACGAGATCCTCTCAAATCACCAAGAAGCATCAGTGAGAAACTAAGAACAAGAATTTTAGCAGCTCACTAAATCCCAATTTTTGGAGCAAGCAAGAAATGGAAAGATCAGAATGACCAACTAACTGATTTGAACCCAATAACTGTATAATTTATATATAAAATTATTTTCATTTCCAGAAAGGTCAAAATTGTTGAATTAGTTACAATTTTGATGCTAATAGAAATCAGAACATCAGATAAAAACTAATTATCAGCTGCAAGCAGTTGGAGGATTCAGATCCATTTCAAGACAAGCAATTCAAAGAGGAAAGAAAAGAATAATAAAATCATTTGAAATAAATATTTTGATACTTTCATAACAAAACATTCAGCAAGTGACCTGCTTCAAGATCAAGCATCTGAATAAGCATGAATGTGATGTTGACACCAGCTACAGCAAATGGGTATTCCCACAATGACCGGTCACCTTCCTGCTTCCAGAGAAGCTCCTGAAAAGATTTCTGCCAAAAAAGAGATGATAGATCTTTCACACTACTCTTAAGCAAAAATAAAAGATATTTAGATAAGCGACCAACAAGTAAATATCAAGCAAGTTGCAACAAAGGATGGGAATCCATATGAGGTCTCATGCGGTAATGAGTGATATTTTTGCCTCCCCAACAGCAATTGATGCAACCTTTTGCCTTTTTCAGTCTATAGAGTCCCTACCTATGGAGATTACGAATCCCACAATCCAACCATACACGCCAAGACATTAGAGTCTAAAGGAAAGAAAAGAATCACAATTTTATATGCATATAAATTTCCCCTCAACTTTGACCTCAATTTACAAGTATCTACAGGAGAGCATTTTCTCACTAATTACTATAGAAGACAGACTTCAAATAATATTTCTTCTGCCATAAAAAACTTTCCTCCATAGGTATAAAGTTCAGCTTGTGTGCTGAGACAAATTTGGGTTAAAAACAGCCCAAGTGATAGAAAATCAAATCATAATCAACTCAAGCAAGTTAAAGTGGAGACATTTGAATAACAAATTTATGAACCCGGATGTGTCAAATGTAACTAGTCAAACTGGACCTTTTCTCAACTTCTAATATGAATATCTAGATGAAAACTAATGCAGCCTTTTTTTCACATGATGAACCAATAAAGTTCAGAAAGGGCAAAAATGCGAGTCAGTTAATAATAAGCTGCCATACCAGTATGGTCCCCAAAATAGGAACCAAAAGCATGTAACCAGAAACACTGATGCAAATCCATATATTTTACCATGGGGTGATGGAGAATGAACCTTAAACACAAAAAATCTGCAGAACACAAAACCATACATCTACATCCACATGCATGCATACTTACATCCATGCACTCGCACAGAGAAGTAGAGAGACAGAGGAGAGAGCGTGCTCGTACCGGAAAATTCCTAGCGAAGTACAACAAATTTTCCAGAGATATGAAACCCCCACCTCTGAAAGAATAGGCCATAAGTTAAAGGAGTACAAACATGATAAGACAAAAAATTCAGTCATTTTTTTATTTTATTCCAAGATACTGAAACAAAGTTCAAGGTTAACGGAAGGATACCGAAAATCTGTTGATGGGTCTTTTCCCTGCCAACCCATCTCCTTCCACTGCTCTGATATTAAACCATGGAGTTCCTCCCCAGGAAAGGCAGCATGCCACAATGCCCACAGAGCTTCCTATAAAACAAAAGAAGGCATACAGTGAAACTGCTTAAGTAAAGATATGCTTAGCAGCTTGTGAAGTATACCTGATGTTCAGGGATAGAACTGTCATAGGCAACATCTAATCGGTTCTGTAGCCTCTCTAGGCATTCTTCCTGACACATAAAGTGGTATATAAATCAGGTATGCATGCAAGAAACAAGTAATCTATAAAGTGCAATCTTGACTTTTGGAAGCTGAGTTTAACTCAAACAAGGTTTATCTTCTATTAATTTAATTGTCTGCACATATGTTGTTTTTTCCCCTCAAACAATTTTCTTAAGTATCAGAATTTTCAAGTGCCATAAGCATAGTGAACCTATGTAAACAAAAAGAAATTATCATTAAATAAAACTCAATTTGCAGTTTAATCATGGTGTGTTGATAATAATTTTTTCTTGACTGGGAGAATGCTACACAAATTGGCTCTCATGTCCCAACAACCAAATTACTGCAGAAAATTCGTCATATTCAATAATTCATTCTTAAATAATTAAAATAAAATGTAGAAATTTAAGTGAAAATGTCTGGAGTTAAATATGATATACAGTCAACTTCGGTCCAGTTTATGGTCATAAAAATTTGTAATTTGATCTTATTGCAAAGAGGAAGAAATAGTCAATGCAACCACATGAAAACCCATGAAATTAGAAATCTTAGAACCATGCCTCCTTGCAACTTTTCTCATTTCTGTGCTGCAGATTTCAGTTTAAGAAAAATCTATTGAAAAATGAAGATGAATTGAAACTAAAGGAAGGCAATTTCAAGGTGGCAAGGAAGGTAAAAGAAGCTCAGAAATGCTAGGACCTAGAAATCTGGCAATTCTACTGTTGTATGTTGATTAAAGGATTAATTAGAGAGTTGAAATAGACTCATAAATCGCACCTAAGGAGGCAATGCATAAATTTTATGGGGGGCAAACCTGAAAGTAGTCTAGGAGAAACTAAAAAAGTGGGTAAAGTGGGAAATTCAAGGAGTGCAAAAACTTTCACTTTTCTATAATTTACACATTTTAAAGCCAATATTACTGAAGTGTCCATCCCGGATTCCCGAAGATATCCAATGGGCAAGCTATAACTTCTTTGTCCATCCATCCTGTGCCACCTAGATTTTGTATTAAAATACATATCCAAGACTCCTAGTCAGAATGGTATGCAGACTTAACCCAAACCTAGATTAGTAGTTAACTCTAAGAATCATCACAAACCATTACGCATAAATGGAAAGAAAACTGGATCACAGAGTAATTAACAAAAATGGGATAAAATGAAGCAGTTCTTCAGAAGATGCTAAACAATGCCATACAACAGTCTGCTGGTTGTCTTGCAGACAATGTCAAGTGATCAGAACTGCAGTAAACTGCACTAAACGAGCATTGGATATAGAAAATTCATATAATTCAACCCAGCAGAATATTACCTGTCCAGGTGTCAAATCAAATGATGCACGAGCATCACTGTCTCTTCTCTGAGCACAAACGCATGAAAGGCCTCTCCCAAGCCACGCAGCTGATCCTGCCACAGCCTCTGCTGTAATGAAAGAAAATGTTTGGCAAAGTTATATAAAGAAATGCTATACTTTTGCTAGAGTTTCCTCTTGGTATATGATTTGACAAATGTATAAACAGATGAAAACTAGCTCAGAATGTCTTATATAATGAATAAAAAAATGAGAACTATTGCTCGACTGGGTCGAGTAAGTCCATTTCATACATCATAAAGAGCAATCATTGGCTAGTTTATGTAATTATATTTGGGCCATCAAAAATAAACATGCAAACAAAGACTCTGCTATAAACTTAACAGTACTAGTAAACCAGTTGATGATTTGTCGGTAAACATGTAACACAAGATCCTGCTAAATAACTAATACACTTTGAAAGTACAGCTCGAAATGGTAAACAGGTGCATATTGCCTAAACTGTTTTTGTATTAGAATTAAATAATTAAAAGTATCAGGTACAGGCGATCCATAACCTCAATCAGTAATATTCCTTTTCCCTCTTAAATCACTAAGGAACAGAACAATATAGAGGCCATTGGAAATTGTCCACCTGTTCATTGCTACTAAAATTGCAAAATAAAGCAACTACAGAGATAAGATGAAAAAGGGTCAGCTACCATATCCTATCATTCATAAAGTCAAGCTTAGCACGGCAAAAGTTAAAAAAAAAAAAAAAAAAGTTTAGAACATGAAAGTGATTAGAACCCATGCATTACACTCAGGTTTCTTCAACATAAAAGACCCATCTATGAGAACATGAAAGTGAAAGTTATAGGCCTTTTTAACTTTTATCCATTAGTCTAATAGTAAATATAGGTCCAGAAGAGGTTACAGAAACTTAAGATGTGATTTCCTAATGAGATGCAAAATTATTCATGATAGAATAACATAAAATATATATTAGAAAAACCTCCAAAAGCCAAAAACTTACATACACAAGCCAATGTATGAAATATGTAAAATATCTATAGAACCAAAACTTAGAAACATAACTGCAAATATCAAGGTATATCCCTCAAATTGTAAGCAACCAGTGAGAAAAATAAAAAGTTAGCATATATATATACATATATATGTGTGTATATATAAAGAGAGAGAGAGAGAGAGAGAGAGAGAGAGAGAGGACATGGATTCTGGAATAGCAAATGAATACCAAACAAAATAGAAAACTAACCAAATATCTCAATGCAAGTAGGCATTAATAGACGTAATATTTCCAAATCACAGATCCAGGACATTCGCAATACTCGTTTATAGTTTCAGACATCCAGTTATAACCACACCAGACAGAGGAGAAAGGTAGACGAGAACGAGTGTGATAAAGTTGGGAGAATAATGAAAAGATAGAGAGAGAAAAAATAAAAATAAAAACTACGGATTAAAAAGGCAAAAACGAGCATAACGCAAAGGAATATACCAGAAGTAGAATGGCAAGCACTTCCACGATCGAGCCCTTGCGATATTCGCCTCACCGCCACAAAAGATCCACCGCCGCCGCCTCTATCATCCATCCCCTTACTGTTACTTCTCCGTATTCAACTGATTAATATTTCCCCGAAAAACCCCAATCCGAACCGGAAAAACACACCTAACCGCACCCAATCCGCTTTCCTAAAAACTCACTCGAATTCAACTTCACATTGCAAGAAACTCACTCGAAGTAGTAAATCCGACGCCGTTCCTTATCAAGAAACGGAGGATTTCTTCGTCAGGGCTCAAAAAAGATCCGCCACATATCAAGGAAAACACTTCGGAAACTATTTTCCCTCTTCTAGCTGCTCATGTGCATGAGTCCAACTATATATTCAAGAATCAATCGATTATACATGTAAGCATACGTTCTCATTTCCGTATCTACAACACCATCAGTTGTTTTTCTCTCAGTATATGTACAATTGGTTATGAGGCTTTTCTCTATCTAAAAAATGGAGGTTTTGATTCTGCTTGAGCAGTTCTGTTGAGTTTGGGTGGCCTGCTCCTGTATTTCTAGAGAGAGAGAGTGGCAGTTTTCTTGACGGATGATATCTGGATTTTCAGTAACTTTTTCTTTTACCTAATTAATGAGATCATAACGACGTTAATATTTGTACTTTGTACGTTAATCAAATCACCACTGTGACTTTCAGTCCTCCATTATCTAAGGGAGTATTTCGCGATAAATTTTACTTTTTATTCAAGTGATTTCTATTTAACAAAAAAAGTTACGGCAGAATCAAAAGTGGGTATTATTTATTAAAAAGTGAAAAATACATAAAAGTGTCGAAGAAAAATTATTTTAAAATAAACTTAATTAATTAAAGATCATTTTGTCTCGATTTGTTAAAAGGTATTATTTTTAGTTATATTTTTACTTGTTGTTTGTAAATAATAATTAATTTTTACAAAAAATAAATAGAGTTTATTTTGATTAGTATATTTCATATTTAATTATTTTAAAATATTAATAGAAAAAGTGAATGGTTAATTTAATTATACTCTCACTAAATAATATAATTCTTGATTCGTACATAATAATTAACCTTGCATGATTGTCAAAAAAATTATTTAATTAATCATAGTATTTAGTTTATATTTTTTAATGATATCAAAGTAATATATTTCACTACCAAAAAATGTAAGATTTGTAATGGCTTTTTTGGAATGGCCATTCACACGGCCTTTGTAATGGCTTTATAACGGAGTGGACTTGCTAACGTTATTGAGAGAATAATGAAAATGAAATTTTTTATAATGGCCAAAAACTGTTACAAAACAGTTATAAATTTTGTGGGTGCCAAAAGCCGTTACAATTTGTAGCCCGTTAATATTTTACTAAGGTTTTTATAACAATTATCTATTTTTGTAACGAATATTTGTTCAAATAATCAGCTGTTACAATGACAGTGGCAAAACCATTGCAAAGTGTACGAATCGGTGTTACAAGAACCGTCACATTAGTAACGGTTTCTTTACCGTTACAAAACAACTTATATATATATGCATTTCATTTCATTTCATTTGTTGTAAAAATTCTTATATTAACCACAAACACTTTCAACATTCTGATTTTCGTGCATATATCTTTGATTAGCTTATAGATTATATTACTCAAATTTTGGACCGTCAACTATTGTTGGATTATCACTTAAGTTGGTAGATCAGGTAACAGAGACTATTTTAATACTTTATTGTGTTTAATCAAATTAAATGTAGTTTACTTATTTTAGTTTTTTGATTTTTAATTAATCTTATATCATGTCAATTATATTCTCCTAAATAGTGTACGTAGTAATATAATATTTATAAATATGTAGGTCGTCAAATTAGAAAATTAGATATATAAATCTATATATATGTATGTGTGAATACAGTGATATATATCATCATGTTTAGGAGATGAATGTATAATAAGAACCTCCCAGAGAAGGCAGGTATGACACCGAAATTTGAGGATGGGCTTAAAACTTTCATAGAATGGGCAAAAGGTAACGTGGACATATGAATGGAGACAAAATTAGGTGCCCTTGCTGAAAATGCAAAAACACAAAGTTCAGTACACCCGACGAAGTCAGTTATCACTTGTGTATGCTCGTTTATGCCAGAATATTATAATGGGCCTTCTCATGGCGAGGATAGGATGCAAGAGTACTTTGACACCGTGACTGTCCCTCCAGTGCTTGTGGAGCAAACCCCAGCTGCCCATGTGGAGGGTAATTATTCACATTGGTGTGGAACAAGATATGGATTGAGCGCAACGAATGATTTTTTATGCAGCCGTTTCGAGGATAGGGTATAGAGTACTTTGACCCTGTGATTGTCCCTCGAGTGCTTGAGAAGCAAACCTCAGTTGCCCATGTGGACGGTAATTAGTCATATTGGGGTGGAACAACATTTGGATTCGGTGCAAGGGATGGTTTTTGATACAATCGTTTCGAGTTATTTTTTCTTCTTCTCACAATGTTGTGCCCAATCTCGTCAAGTCGCAGGCAAGAAAGTTCCTAAGGAAGCAGTTCGCTGACGTTCGAAACTAGTTGGCCCGACCATTGTGGCTGGTTGAGTAGATATAGCGCCAGCTCCTAGAGTTCTAGTCAAGCCCAGAATTTCAAGCGCAGTCGGCTAAGAATATAAGGTCAATCGAGACCATCTACCGCGAGGGGTTGTCATCCGTTGGGGCGCACAAGCAGAAGATGGTAAGTATTTCAACGCATATTTGTAATTTTATTTAATTTTTTATTTTTAATTATTTTTTAATAGAAGACACAACTCGGACGCCCAAGTCACTCAGATGGAGGTGTTTGAGAAGGTCCACAAAAAGAAGGAGGATGGCCGGTCGACTGGCCAGCGAGCGGAGGAGGTCACAGTAAGTAATTAAAAATTTATACGTCATTTATTCTTTTAATTTAATATTTATATTTTAATCTAATTATATTAACATGTTTGCAGGAATGTTTTTGAGGATGATGGAAAAACGCTAAAGACAGCAAAATAGCAATGAAGGGCCTTCATTGTCCTCTCAAGGCTCCATGGCCCCAGATGAGCAACAGGTTTGGATGTCAGCAGCGGGTGGCCGGAAGATGTGCCGAGTATTCGTTCTCGACTCTAAGGCCCACCACTCGATTGCTGGACCATCATAGGCGACCCAATTGACTGCTCCCTCGCCCCACCACAGTCGTAGTGCCCCCGACATAAATGAGCGCGTGTTGGCACTCGAGCGCTATATCAGAAGCGTTGATCCCAACTGGCCCAATTATCTAGCACTTGAGCCTCTAGCTAATCCCCCGGCACCTGACGGCAACGACAACTATGAACACGCGGCCGCTGGGATAATAATTTTGATTAGGATTTTTTTGTATTTTGTAAAAATAAAATTTTATAATATTAATTTTTTTAAGTAAATTATTATTTTTTTTGTTATATTATGTGTGTTTTATATAAATTTTTAAATATTAAAACATATTAAATAAAATAAATATTAAAGTATATTAAATAAAATAAATTCAAATATAATAAAACATAATAATTTTTGTAACTACATTTCTAACTGATTTTGTAATACACCAATAAAAGATCAAATCGTCAGTCGTTACAAAGAATGTGCCAAAAAATAGTTACTAATTAAAAAGTAGGTAATTCCAAAGAACGTTACAAAAGTAGTATAAAAAACAGTTACAAATGCAGTGACAAAAATAGATACGAATATAATACAAAATAGTCGTAAAGAGTATTACAAAAACTATTCCAATTATCTGACAAAAATTCATACCTAAATGTGTTACAAAGGCCATTACAATAACAATTATATTAGATCGAATCGAGCCGTTACAAAAGCTATTCCAAATTAATTTTTTTTCATGTCATAAAGTTTGAACGGCTACAGGCGGCCGTCACAAAGACCATTACAAATTCTAACGATTTTTTGCCAATCCGTTACAAATACTTTTTAATACCTCGTTTAGCTACGGTAGGTCTTTCCGTTACAAATTTTGTTACGAATAAAAAGGCCATTACAAAATAATTTAAAAGCCGTTCCAATAAAATGATATTTTTTTGTAGTGTGTAGATAATATAGCAAAAAAATATAAAAATTCTAAAATATTTAATATGCAACAGAGTAAATTGATTATTGTTAAATTATTCAAAAATTTCAATATTAACTTTAAATATGAAATTTTAAAAATAAGTTAAAAATTGTAAAATTAAATTAAGATTATTATAATAAGGTTAAAGTAATCAAAAGGAAAGTTGAATTTATTTACAAAAAAATCAAAGTGGCTGGGGTTTCTAGCTTTTTGTCTAAAAAGTGATTTTCTTAGCAATTTCATAAACATAAACTAGCATTTCAAACATTTCAAGGTACTTTTTTAGAACCAGAAATTGAAAAGTATTTATCTAAAGCTCGCGCAAACACTACTCTAGTTTATTTTTTATATTAGTGTACGCCGTTCTTTGTTTATTTTAAATTTGTCTATTGGTTTAAATATATTAATGTATTGCGTACTGAATATTACAATAATAGTACGTTAGTTATTTAAAAATATTGATATATTTTAAAAAAAAATAAACAATCAAATCGAGTTCATCCCGTTATTATTTTTTTTAACATCACTAAAAAGATTTATAAACTCCTAACATTCTAATTTTCTAAAATTTACTCAACATATAATATTTTAATAAATTTTAAAAGATCTTTTACTGTACTCATGTGAATTATAGATTCAGATTTTGATCATAAAAAAATATTACAATTTTTCGGATTAATGTATTGGGAGTTAAGAATTTTAGATTTATATTAATAAATCTACTATACTTGTTTTGATAAGTCAATGTTTCAAATAATTCAAAATACTTCAATTCTCATTTTGATCTATTTTTAGTTATGACTATAGATTTCATATTTTTTAGTGGAATAATTTGAAATTATTTCTCAAAATCAATCGTGCAATTCTATATTCTTCCATATAAGGGTTCGTTTAATTTAAGTGAGAGGAAATTGGGAGGGAAAGAAGAAAATTTTTTTCCCTCAATTTGTTTGATATAATTGGAAAGGAAGTAAATTTCAAGTACTTTTTCTTGTTCAGTACGAAAAGAAATAGATTGAGAAGAAAAAAAAAAACTATTTTTTGGAATTTTTACCAATTAACCATTTTTCTTCATTTTGTGTTAAAAAATAAGCAAGTTAATATTATACCAAAATAATTTTATTATATAAAAAAATTTAAAAATTTTATTAGTAAAAATATTCATCAGACAAGAAAAAGAATTTTTTTTTATTAATAAAATATTCATCATAAAAATGAGTATTGAAACTATTCAATTTAAATAAAATAGAAATTACTACAATAACCTTAAATAAAGAATTTAAATTTAAATAAAATATGCACTTTTTGTCTTTTTAGTCTTATATTTTCACTTTTCTGCTCAATTTGGACTGAAATGAAATTGAATCCCAAAGGGATTACATATACATCCAGTTTTACTTTCCTTCCAATTATTCTCCCTAACCAAACACCAATTTTTTTTTAATTATAACATTTAACTACGGTTAATTGTCATAGTTAATAACAAATAGCCGTAACAATTAGTTATTGACCACCGACCATGCAATAGTTATCGGCCATGGTTTTTGCGAAGGTGGCTAAAACATTTACTAAAAGCCATGACAAATGTTTTGACCATGGCTTTTAGCCGTGGTAAATAATTTTTTCATGGTGGAAAAGCTATTTTTTGCATCGATTTTATTTAACTGTAATTAATAGTAGTCATTTACAATGATTTTTAAGCGTAGCCACTAATATTGTAGCCAATAATAATTTCCTCTAGTGGGATTCAATATCGAATATGTATTTACGGATAATTATATATATACCCCTTAATCTACGTCCGATTTACACAAACCACTCATGTCCTTTGCTTAATTACAAATTCCGTCCCTGTAAGTAAAAAAGTATGGATAATTTGTGTAATGATGTTGATATATTAAAAGAGTGTATTTTAATTTTTTTAAGAAACAGGGATAGTTTGTATAAACGATGTTAATGTTATTTTATGAGTGTATATATATTTTTATCAAAAATCACAAATAATTTATATAAATAAATTGTAATCAAAGAAAATAAATATAATTATTTATATTATTTAGGAAACTGATTGATTAGATTCAACCAATTTCATTTAAATTTACAAATTAGGAAGACCTAATTTGTGAATTTAGTCATAATAAATTCATAAAAAGCAAAGGATATTGGACACCAATGAATGTGGAAAATGAAGCATCAATCACTTGGATTCCATTTTTCCCTAAAGGGGAGGCAAATTTCACACATGGGATGTTCAAAAGAGTGGGCCATCTAATCATGTTTCACACTTCACTAAGTTTTGACCCTACCCACACACAATCACACCCAATTCTTTTTTCTTTTTTAGTAATTAAAAATAAAAAATAATTTCAATTCAGATCCCTCTTATAATTATGATACGTTCTTAAAATCATAAATTATTTATAAAAATACTTACAAATTATCCATAAATGCAGTCCTCATATCGACAGAGGAAATGTTGGGTCGAATTTTATGCTGTACTATGCTTTTTTATTTTTTTAAATATTTTTTGCGCGTATTCATAATCTGACTAAAATAAATTATTTATTTATTTATTTAATTGCAATTGCTATGCTGCATTATTTTTATATTTTTAAAAATTCATCCCATTTTTATTTTTAAAACAGATAATACCTCACACAAAAGGATTTCGTTCAAACGAACGAGCGCGGCCCACATCGTGGAAAATATAGGATTGAAAAACATCGTTTTCGTCAAGAAATGTCTACCAATAAATTGTTGGTTTAGTGATAAACGAGTTAGATTTTACGACATATTCTTGGCAATAAATAAGGATTCGTAATCTTAAAAATCACATTTATTGGGAAAAATTTAATTCTTTAACTCCAACTCCAACTCCAAACAGAATTAATTTAATTTTTAATATGGGATTAAAACACATATAATCAAAAACTAAAAAAAATAATAATAAAATAAGAAATGTATGGTAACAAGAAAGCCTTGTTGTTAGGGAATTGTGAATGAATTTAAATTAAATTAAATTTATCACAAAGGCATCTTGGATCCCAAAATCCAGGTTGGATTTGTTAATTTTAATTAGTACTTTTGCATATTAATTTTTTTATGAAAAAAAAGAATATAATATATTATTAATAATATGAGATTATTACACGCCTTTCCCTTCAATGTAATTATAAGTAGATCCCATGTGGTTTGAAAATTTACATCTAATATCCCCTGACATTTGTTTTCATCCAATAAATAGATCTATTCGTTAGTCAAAATTCATGAAATTTGCTAATATCATAGGACAAAATTGAATATATATCTGCATTTTATCCCCGATTAACATATTATTGACTTATTGCAAGTTAAATAAATATGTTCTAACCAAACTACCCTGATACATCTTGACACACTAATGCATGTAATGAGGTACATCTTTACTCTCATAAGGATCGTTTGGTCACAAAAAGATTCGTTTGACCTGTAATAAAATCAATAACGAGTTTTAATTCAATTGTTTTGCTGATATGAGCAAATTTTGTGAATTTCGCTATCGAATGAATTTATTCGTCGAACAGAGATAAATATTAAAAGTACTAAATATAATTTTATAAATTATAAAAAAATTTATATATAATTATACCAAATTTAAGTGGACGAAAATGTACTTATCCATAGTAATATAGAGAACCAAACGAAAATAGGTGAATTAGACGTGCTACTCATGTTTACAAACTCCAACCTGATTCCAGCTACGAGATCACATACACCAAAGATTAATATTCAGTCTTTGTCTATATGTTATTATTAAAATAGTAATTGATAGAGTTCCGAATTTAAGATAAATTATAACAAACTTTTCTAAAATTTATTTTAATTATAAATATTTTTTTATTATTTAAAAAATATAAATATATTTATGAAATTATAATTCCGAACTTAAGATAAATTGTAACGAGTTTTTCTGAAATTTATTTTAATTAGAAATATTTTTTTATTATTTAAAATATATAAATATATTTATGAAATTATAAAGACTCTAATAAATACTTCATACACTGAGCTGTCAAAATGGGGTATTTGTTATGATATTTGTAATTTCAAAAGGGTATTTGTAATTTTTCAAACAACGAAAGCGTATTTGTAATTATGAAAAAATTCAGGAGAGCCCGTTGTAATTTATTCTGGAAAATACTATTTTGAATTATGTTTTGTAATTAATAAATAGTAACATTATATCTAGCAATTAGCCATTGTATTAAATAAATTTAAAAAAAAATATTCTTGATTTATACAATCTATTTTTGGAATCTATATGTATAGAGGCACAATCTATTGATTGGGAGAACTTGATGAGTCAACTGCAAATCTGCAATAATAATTATTGTTCCTAAAAATTATTTTGGTGAATATTTAAAAAATAGTAAATCCAAAAAATTATAGAAATACAGATTATGGAATCTTAAAATTCTGTAATATAATATTTTGAATTCCGACATCTATATAATATGTTATATGCACTCACAAAGGTCGGTACGAACAACATCTGGTAAATCTTGACTGTAGACCTCTAATACTTTAAGTGAGTAAAATAAAATTGATTAAAGAAAAAGCTCGGGAGTACTGGGTGCTATAAAAGGACATATTTGGTATTTAGAACTATTTATTTATTATTATTAAATGGCTCGATTGCACAATTCGTTAGGGACGATTGATACAATCTTGTTCAGTGGTTATGACGATCAAGAATGTCACCAGGTCACATTTGCGTCAAGGTTGGGTCGTATCAACTTTAGGAAAAATTATGATGATTCTTAGAATGTTTGACCATTTTGATGATGTTTGTGGGCAGTTGTATCATTTTGAACAACTTAGGCGGGCCCACCACATCAAACTAAGAGATTGTTTGACTAAGTTTATAAGTTTTTTATTACAAGATGTTCGACAGATTATAAGTTTTGAAAGTCGTATGGAAATTTGTATTCTTTTCTTTTTTTATAGGCCAGATCCAACTCGATTAGATCTAAACCAATCATATGGAAAGTGGAATACACTTGACATGTGATTGGTGTACAGTTTAGAGAAAACGGCTAATCACATAGCAAGTGTGATACACTTGCTCTGTGATTTGTTTGGTTCAATCAAATCTGATAAGGGCAAGAAGTTTTCCAACTGGAGAAACGTAACTGCAATCACACGTTATAATCTTTTTGGGTATAAGTACATTTCACTCCCTGAGGTTTAATGTAATTATACACATACCCCTTGTGGTTTGAAAAATTATATTTAGTACTCTTGATGTTTGCTTCTGTCTATCAAATAAGTCCATCCTTTAGTCAAAATTCATCAAATTTGTTGATATTAATAATAATAATAAAAGAATAAAAATCCATATGTAACATCAATTGACTTATTATTAATTTATTGCAGGTCAAATAAATTTTTTACGACTAAATTATCCTTATATATCATCACAATTTAATACATGTAAGGAGATATATCTTTATCATTATAAGTTTTGTTTAGTCAGAAAAAAAAAATTATTTTTCTTGAAATAAGTCAATCAAAGATAAATATAAATTTTTATTCAGTTTTTCTTTTAATAATATCGACAAATTCACTGAATTTTGACTGATAAAGAAACCTATTAAATAGATGAAAGCAAACTCCAAAAATACTAAATATAAATTTTTTAATTATAAAAAAAATCTATATGTAATTTCATCATCGAGCGTAATTATTTCTTCTTTTTTTTTTTTTTAATTTATCAAAATTCAATGAGATATTATCAACTTGATCACCGTATCCCTTCAATCGTCGGAGAATGTAATAAGTGTTGTTTAACGAGTAAGATGTTGACACGTGGAGAATTCACGCATTCATCAATCCCTATATATATATATATATTTATTGAACCTTGTAAATAATATTCTTACTCGGAATGAGGAGCCCATCAGCACACTCATCCTATCAGCACACTCCACAACCATTCTTGGACTACTTACAATAGCTGTGGGATGTGAAATTTTGTTCCATTTCTCCATTCAGATCTATTTTTTGACTCAATCCAACACATTATAAAATTTGAATCATAAGTTTTTAATTAACAATTATTATATCAATAAACAAAATTAAATATTTGTAACTAAATCAATAATTATGAGGGCCCTCTCCAGAAATTTTGTGTGATTGTACGTTAATCTTCGGTGATTTGAAAAATTATACACTCCAGACTTTAAAAATATTATTTATGACTAAACTACCCTCATACATCTTCACACGCTAATGCATGTAAGGAAGTACATCTTCACCCTTGTGGGGTCAAAAAATTAGATTTGTTTGGCTTACAGCAAGTGTATAATGAGTTAATCGGGTGTAAAAATGAATTTTCACTCAATTTTTTTATTAAACATCATGGATCCTTGATGTAATTTTTTCAAACTACAAGTGGGGTCTACGTGTGGTTTCACCAGACACAGTGGAGAATAGTGTAATTATCCCTAATAATTATTAAAGTAGAACCATAACTATTACGTTAAAATAAAACAACACCGAGACATTGGTGACGTTCGGACATATAATTTTACAGTAGGTGTAGTCTCGATTTCGCCAACCAGATATAGAATTCTTCATTTCTTTTTATAATATATTGATGGATAGAAAAGAGGCCCTCCCTAGTCCTTGTTAATTCAAGCATACTTTCTACATGAGTGTACATAAATTTGTTAACTAGGAGAAATTACAATTATATTTTTGAAATTAAATTTAATTATACAAATACTTTATACTCTTTAAATTATAAGTATACCCTCTGAAGGGGGTGTCAATGTAATTTAATTTTGGGGATGTATTTGGTACTGTACGTGTAATTACAATTACAATCTCAGAGATGTACTCATTATTAAAAAAAAAATGCAAGCAATCCTCTTGTGATATTGCAAATGAGCAAATTACCCCCTTATGAAAAAATAAATAGCGATTTACCTCCTTGTATTTTTTAAAATACAACAATTTACCTCCTTATGTTTTTTAAAATGAAGCCATTTACCTCCCTATATAAGGAGGTAAATTGCTTTATTTTAAAAAGTATAGGGGGTAAATAATATTTTTTTCATAAGGGGGTAATATGCTCATTTTTAATATCACATAGAGGTAAATTGCTATTTATTCTATTAAAAAAGGTAAAAGATATTTGTGTAATATTATTAAAAATAGACCAACACACAAATATTAATAGAATTTAAATATATAAAAATCTCATAATTATAGAATTTCAACTTCGTCAATTAAAATAAGATTAAGACGGCAATAATGACTCAAACTCAAAAGTGGCAAGTGGAACAGCTACTTTGGCTCTCCCTCTTTTTCCTTTGAGGGGGGGGGGGGGGGGGGGGGGGGTGAAGGGGCTTACCTAAGAACTCAAACCTCTTAGGACAACTTTTTTCAGAGTTAGACAGACACTTGTGCATATGAAAACCTAGATTGATAGCAATTGGCAAGGCATTGTTGTTTGGACATGATTGTCCCATTTCATTCCACTTTTGATACAGATTGAATTTTCTATTGCAATTTCTGTTATATCTTCTAATTTTATATTCACATATTATGTGTACAAAAGTTATATTATTAACTTTTTTAGGATAAATTATATTTTAACATCCGAACTATATTCATTTTCATACTTTGAAATCTGATCTTTTTATTGTCAACTTATCATCTCAACTTCACGAAATTCGCACTTTAACATATATGACGGTATTTTTTGTCGAAAAAACATCACATGTTGTACATATGTGAAAAGTATCACATCAGAGAACCCGTAAATATCACATGTACTGCACTGCATGTGGTGTTTTTTTGACAAAAAAAAACTTTTAATACTAGTTATATAATATGTTGAACATATTGAAGATAAACCGTTCGATATTAAAAAAATATAATTTTGGAATTCGGGATATTTTATATCTACAGTTAGAGAGATACTATGTAAGTAGCACACCTTAAGGTATCAACACTCATAAAAGACAAAATATATAAAATAAACCACGGTCATATTCCACCAACAATATTGTAACATAAGCAAACCCTGATTTAAATTAAGAAAAATATAAAGAATTTATAATTTTTTAGATATTTTTCTAAATAATTAATTAAAAAAAGTGATATTTTATCTAATTTTCATCAGAACCACTATACAGAGGTAGTTTTATATATATAAAAAATTTTTATCCAACCTTATAAGTATGCACTCTTAAATATTTATTATTATAGTCACGATTAAAATTAAAAATATTCCCCCTACCGTGGCACGGGTTTTGTACTAGTGACGCTGGAATACAAGTGAATCCCCTTGTTTTATTTTGGTTGGGTAGCTAAGAGCTCGTTTGGTTGTGTTTTCAATGAGATTTTTTTCACTTTTCACTGTTTTGGTAGGTGAGAACTTGTTCGGTCAAGTCATTTTTAGTGGGAATGCATTCCTATTTAATTCTCAATTTCAAATTTATATAGGTCATATGGGCTTGTCATAGTTGTCTTTCTGTCACATAAAAAATACATATACGCATATTTAATATCTCACACCTATATACCTATATTTGGAAACAACTAATCCAAACATATTCTCAGTTTTAAGCATTTCTGCACATTTTTCAATTGTTGGAAACTGAAAATAAAAATGAAAACACAACCAAACGGGAATTTCAATACCACATGTTGTTTAATCGTTACGCTGTTTTTTTTTTTAAGGTTTAGTGTAATTACACGTAAATTTTCTGTGATTTAGATTATTATATTTAATATTTTTAACATTTGTTTCGGATCTATTTGTTATTAAAACTCACAAAATATATTGATATTAACAAAAAAATTGAATAAAAATTTATATTTTTTCGTTCAATTCAGCTACGGATTTGTTCGGAACGTGGCGTGCTCATCTTTCTTGAAGCAAACAAGTAACGTAATTGGATTGGAGCTTAAAAGCACCCAATCACACGACTAACGAACACACCACCAGGGTGGCTGCCAGAGGCCCAGAACTGTGGTCGTTATGATTGGTTGACGGCGTTACGTGTTTCATTACAACTTGAACTTGTGGTGGTGGGCCCATCCTTGTCATTGTCGGCCCAGATGACTCCACTGATTAGGCCCCTCAAAAAGGGTGAGGACTATATTGTAATTGTGCAGTGATGAATCTAATAGCTTCATAAAGTTGCAAAAGGAAAATAAAAATAAGAGTAAATTACACATTTTTTTTAAAAAAATTTAATAGAATAATAAATACCCCTTATTATTTAAAAAATTATGTGACGGGAGGTCTGTTATTTTTCTATGAATATATATATATTTATTAAAAAATAAATAAAATTATAATTCATAATCTACAAAGATATTTTGACCACCTCATCATAAAAAATGAATAAAAACCTAACAAAAATAGGCTGACTATTAGATTATCGTTAAATCAAACGAATAAAATAATAATTTTTTAAATAACGAAAAAATATTTATAAATATATCGAACTTTAAAAGAACTCATAGTAATTTACCCCAAAAATAAAGAGATCGAATAATATCCAACAAAAAAGGAGTTTTAAAGTGAATTATTTTTGTACAAAAGCGGTGCGTATATATATGTAAAGGGTAATTAGGTATAGTAAAAAAAATTTAAACCCCTCCAAAACCGTCTTAATCGAACCGAACCAAATCGTTTTTCATATTCTAAATTTAGGGTAAAATCACACTGACTCTGTTGGTTTGGTTTTAATTTAAAACTTAAAAAACTATCAAAAATCGAACCACACTGCTAAATATATAATTAATTTTTCAAATTATATATATAATAATTTGATAAAATAATTAATTTTTTAAAAGAATTTCGTTTTCGAATTACATAATTTCAAAATTCACATGTTATCAAAGATCCACATTACAGAATCTATTTTTGTGAAATTTATTTTTCACTCTGTACAGAAAAGGAAATAGGTTTAACTTTTTAAGTCTATTATTCAAGTTTTAAGCACATTCAATGATTGTCTCAAATTTTCATTTATTTTTTCTCCCCTCTTTTTTTATTTTGTCTTTTTATCTTTTATCTCTATTCTTTCTAAAATCAACTATTGATCTTTGTTAGATTAATATTTTCTTGTTGGAATTGGTATATGTGATCTTATGTTTTAAGCTGCCAAATTTATAGAGAGTGTAAGAAGTGTATAATGCATATAGATTTTCTCACTTGCTACGTATAGACACTCGCTTTATTTTTTAATTTTTATTAGTCTCAACATCTTATTTTTATTATAAATATTAAAACCACCAAATTACCCACAAACACCCAAAACCACATCTTTGAATTTTAGTTTTAAAAGTGACAATTTAAAAAATTATTTTATAAAAACATCAATAAACAATTTAAAATAGATTTAAAAAATCAAAATCGCACTGTGAGCACCTCTAAGGACAATTATTATATTCCGTGTGGAGACGAAAACTATGTATATAGTCATGAAATGATGAATGGTCGTTGGAGTTATCCTTCAACAACTCCCAATTTGGGATCCAATTCGATATTTTTCTTGTTTGGTATCGTGAAGGAATTGGAATGGAATAAGATTGATTAATACAGAAGAAACGGTTCTCTATTGATTCAAACACTGTACCTATGGGATAGGGATAGAGGAAGAGGAAAAAGCCGAAGATTTCACATAGCAACTCCAATCAGAAAAGAAAGAAGATTTCTCTCCTTCTGGTAAAATTCTACAGATCAAACCCATGGGACTTGAGGACTTCCCCTATAAATCACTCAGACATGGTTAAAATGCATAAACAAGGCGAAAATCTACATCAGTTTACTCATCCATGCAAACAAAGTAGTAAAAATGCATGAATGAATATATAGCCAATATATATTATTACCTAACATGTTAACCATCGAGCATAACATCCACAAGACCTGTCTGACATGACAGTATCCAACGGGCAATGATGACTCAAATATCGCCATGTAAGTTCATACATAAAACTGATTACAAGTACTCTACTGATCTCAACTGCAAGTTAACTACTTGATATATGAGACGTAGCGAGAATGACTAGCCCCTCGCCCTTTTAATTCCAATCAATATACAATCTGTAAAAGCCCAGATTGACACCATTGTATGGCCAATCTTGAGGTAATGATCTCCACCACACCATCATCAAACAATGCAAGTGATTGTCATAAATATGATAACAAAATTTAATCATAATAAAGATTAAAGCATCTGAGATACGAGTCTTTCCTGGAAAAAATTGTGAACTAAACTAAACTCGTCTTCATATTCAGGAACAAAACTGAACATCAAAATATCAGGAGTCATAAATTAATGGTCCACATGCCCCTAACTGTAGAAAAACTGAAAAACATGGCCATGACAAATAGGGAAAATACTACATGAAAGGTCATTGACGTACATAAATTTTTATCAATTCTTTTGCCATAGAGAATATTATTCCAGTTTTAACTCCTGCCTAATATGGGAGAAACCTGAGATCATTTGCAGGAGCTGAGCGGGAAAACATGTCATTTGCCACCTAAGGTAGGGAACTGGCCTGGATCTTCAATGGAAGGTGCTTTGACGTTGCTCATTTCATTGCCTCCACTGTAGCCTCCTCTAGAACCACGGCCGCGACCACGACCCCGACCACCAGGATTGTAGTACCTCTCGCCCTCAGCAGGCTTCAAGAACTCATTGATGCTCACAGCCTGAAGAGGTCAAAGAAAAAAGAGATGTCATGTTCTGCTGGACTGTCCTGAATTATCTCACTTTCCAATCACCACTTTCAAAGAAAAACGAATAACTATATAATATCAATGTGATATATTATTACTACATTAGCAAAGCTGGATTTAAGAAGGTATGTTCTATAACTTGAAACATCTCCTAATATTTTTAGCATAAGCATCTCGCCCAAACACCTTTTATCTTAAATGACGGACCAAAACTTCCTAATTATGCTTAACCTCCTATCAAGAATCAGAAACCCAAGTCCTAAACATAAAAAAGTGCTTGGCTGCCACAAAAAATTGGATGGCAACATGGAAAAGGTGGGAGGAAGTTAAAACAACACTTGCATAATCAGTGTTGGACAGACTAAAAAAAATATCCCTTTTTGGACTACATATAGTGTATCGATCCAAATAAAAACATCTCAAACAAGAGTGCAATTGAGTAGATAAACATGAGGGGTACCTTTTTGGCTCTCTCTTCTTTCTCAGCTAACTCTCTCTTTTTATCCTTCTCAGAGCCCTGCAACAACAAAATATTTTGCTAAAAACACAACGTGTTTGCTAATTAACTAATATCTTGAAGCACAAGCCACAATGAAACTGGACAAGGGTAACAAGCATAATTCACTCTGTAGGAAGTGCAAGTAGACTCACCAATTTGATGAACACATCATCATTAGTTTTCTTGTTTGAAAGTGGTTTCAAGGACTCAAACTCTTTCACATCAACCTTCCTTTCCTCAGTTTTAAGAGCCTGCAGAGCCTTCCTTTTCTCCTCCAGAACCTTCTCATACTCTTCCAGTGTCATCTCCTACAGTTTGAAGGAACAATTATCACAGAATGCAACTCTAAAACAAAGATAACCTTTAAATAAGAACAATGGCTGCGGAGGTGACAGGTACTTCATACATTAACCTATAACTCAATAAATCCAGACAAGGGAATCTGCGTTCAACTTCACATAAAAAATTGCTTGACTTGCAGGCTATGTAGAGGAAATGGAGGAGTCTAAGTTCAGATGGTAAATCATATATGTTAGCAGAAAGACCTGTATGCCAGGATCCTTAATCACAATATAAGGGCATATAACGAGGATTCATTACATTTGGAAATAAGAGCGAAAAAATACTGTAATTTCAGGTCAAGATAAGAATTCAATCAGAATACTTGCAGTCAACATGCAATACACATAATCATATCTATTCCTTTACCTTATTCTCAGGTTCCTTCTCTCCAACTTCATTTTTAGCAGCTTCATTGTCTCCATCTGCTGCAGCATCCTCCTCTCCAGAAGGCTTCTCAGCATTCAAACCTTTCTCAGCTTCACCACCAACACCCTCGGCCTCTCTATAGAAAGAAGATGTAGTTAAGCAAACAGCAGGATGGAGAAAGGGTGAATGCAATAAGACTGAACATATTGATAAATTCTAATGGCCGAAGGCAACAAGGAAATACTAACTGAGCCAGCTCATCAGTCTGAGTTCCCCAGTTCCCTCGGCCAGCTCCCTCCCGTTTGATCTCATTTCTGCATACAAATTTAATTTACATTGGGAACAAAATAAAGGTTGAAACAGAAACAGTGAAATGGGAACATTTTACGTTAGAAAATATAGAACACATACCCTTGCCCAGTTCCACTACGGCGATCGAAAACCCTACGAGGACGTTCACGATCATCGTCTCCGAATTCTCCTTTGCTGAAACCACCACGGCGACCACCGCGGAAAGGCCCACGAGGTCCCCCATAGCCACCACGCTTTTCGTAAGGTTTTCCACCATCAACTTCATCAGGTGCACCTTGACCAGCAGATATTTCCCTGTTTCCATATGAATTTTCATTATGGGTTGAGTCCCTATAGGACCCACCAGCAGCAGCTCCGCCACGGCTTCGGCCGTAACCACGTCCTCCACCTCGGCCACCTCGTGTAGGTTCAGATTTTGCCTCTCTGACTACACAAATAAACAAGCAAAAAGTCAGTTGAGATATGCAAAGTAGAACACATGGAGCCCATGGTTATAATCAAATCAAATTGATAATAGCCATTTATGGTACATTCATTTATAAACCAGTTGGAAGATATAAATTCAATCGTGAGCATTTGGAAAGGTAAATTCTAATAAATCCTCAATAACAGCCACAAGCAAAACTAGAAAAAATATTAGACATGCGTAATTTGATCATAAATGATAATTATGCAAACTCAACAATTATGTCAGACAGATGGATTTCAATAATTCAAGTGCAAAGCAGACATGTGACTAGTCCAAAATAGATCCATCAAGCCGTCTTAAAAGGCAGCAAAGGCACGTGTTGAAGTCTTAACCAGTACATAAAATAAATTACAAGTTACATCATTATACAATAATTCCATGTTATAAAGGAAAATTTTGATTGTGCCAAAAGCTACGAGTGGCATTTATTCTAAGAACACAGCTATATCCAATCCGAATTATGCCAAACCTCCCGAAAGTTAGAACTTATTGATTTCCCAATCATATTCCATTTTTCTTTTCAGACGAAACCCAGAAATAAAGTCAACAAAACAACAAGTAGCTCCATTAGATTATTGAGATAGATATTTTAACTAAACTAACTCTTACAATAACCAATCCCGAATGCAAACCAGTCAAGAAAGCATGCTGAATATACTATATTCATTCCTTTGCAAATAAAGTAAAAAAGGAGACACATTCATTGTAATGGATTTTTTAGGGCAAGCTTAACACCAGTAATTAATAAGAGACAAATGATTCTGCAGCTTATCATAGAGTCTTAAATGTTTGTACACACAACTTCCATTTCAGGGAAAGATTGCCTCTCACTGTCATACATGTAGAGAAAGTATGCTGGATAAAAGCAAATCAAGACAACAGTAATGCATACATGTATCAAACAGTACCATGTATTCCTGGATAAACCTAAGCAACTAAATGCATACAAGGAGAATGGCCAGGTCCCCGAGGATCACTATTTCAAGCAGCATTGGAAACGCAGGTAACTGTGATTAAACATTAGGAGAAAGATTTATTGAAAATTGCATGTTCAGCTGACAGAGAACTTATTTCCCACTTAAACCAAGAAAATAATTTCTTGCTTCAATAAAATGATTCCAGTAACATCAACCACACTCATATCCGCATAATATTGGAACAAAACCAAAAGAATACACCAATTCAATATCCATCACTGAAATAAATACATTATTCTCTCCTTCAAGTTTTCGGGAGACAAGATATAGAACTAACCAGCCTGAGCCGGGGGGAGAGGCTTGGAGGGGAGCCTAGGCTGAGCAGCCGTCTTATTCTGCGACGCCGGCTGCTTAGCTCCCGCCGCCGCCGGCTGCTTAGCCGTTGGAGCTACGGTTTTCTTAGGCTCGATTTTCTGAATAAGAAGCGACGGGTCCTCGGCATCATCGTCGACCAGCAAATCAAACGGGTTCGCTGTCGCCATTTCTCCCCCCACAGCACCAATAGCAAACCCCTCGCTCTCAGATGACTCACGAGCAAAACCCTCAATCTAGCGCTTTATTCATTGCTAGGTTAAAACAATATCAACAGATCTAGAAAAGGCAAAGGAGGACGATAGAAAGTAGGGTTTGGGGAAACCCTAGCCGCAATGCAGAGAATATAGAGAGAGAGAGAGAAAGTAAGGAGTGAGAGAGAGAAGAAGAAGTGTGCGTAAGGTTTATCTGAAATTAGCGAATTTATTGTCGTTTGTTCTATGGAGCTCGTGTGCGCACTGTTCCCATTTCCCTTTTATTATATTATATATACATTATTATTGTATGTATTATATTATTGAAGTTGTGAAATATCAGGACCCATGAGGTGGGCTGAGCCTCAACAACTTCTTGGCCCATTCTTTTGAATTGGGCCGCCTTTGTTGGCCCATTATGAAAATCTTCAATTCAACTCCTTTTCTAAATTATTTTTCTTTTCCTTTTTTTTATAAAAAATTATGTGAAATTTCATTCTTTTTTCTATTTTAACCCCTGGAAATGTTGTGTGGCTTTTCCTATTTTGGAAATTTATGTAATAAAATATGGATTGAATATTTTAAAAAATCATAATTATATTTTATATGGGCCGAAAGAAGATATAGGCCTAACCTTTTAAAAGGAATAGGCCCAACACCAAGCAAAGCCAGGCTTAAAATTGGCTTTGGCCCAGAAAGAAGTAAGCACCACCACCAGGGTCATTAGATGGGCAACACATGGTGTTCGCACATTGGAGGAGAAGTAAGAAAAGCTCGTATTTATGGGATCGACCACAAGTTTCTTTTTTCATAGCAATTATTATCATTTAGCTCCACTATTTCAACCTATCACTAATTTAAACATTGGATTGCTAACATCAAGCTAAATTCGTCACCTCCATTGTTTATGCGCATTTTCAGTTTGTTTCCATAAAATAACTAGCTATAGCTATAGGACACATGGTGTCCTATGCAATTTTTGAAAGATAGTTTTAGTCCATATGCACTCATATGGGTAAAATTGTCCGAAAATCTGTCAAATGACTAAAAATAAGTAATTTCGTAAGTTAATGGAGCAAAACAAAAATAGACATAGTTATCAGACTAAAATTAAAATTAACCATACTTAGCGGACTAAAATAATACTTTTTCCGTTTTTTCCCTTTATGTAATATGTACATATATGTCATTATACTGCACATAGGAGGTTCCATAATAAAATGCTATCAATCAAGCACTTACAAGTGAAGCATGAATGGTGTACAATCATTCTTAAAATGAACAAGGTTTGAGACAATCAATCTATGATATCTCCAAAATTAACAACTTGGGCATCAGATATACCTCATTAACAAAAATATTAGAGCAATTGAAGCAAACAGAGAGGAGAATACTGAGCACAACCTTCATGAATCCAATGTGAAACATGGACTTAGCGAGCTGGAGATGACCAAAGTAACTGGGACACTCAGCCATGTTAGACATACAAGTCTCGCATTTCATCTTCTTACCAATCGTTCCCAGTCGCAGGTCACTCAGACCGCAGATCTTCGACTTACCTTTCTCCATCGTCTCGTCGTGCTCTATATGCACTACTTACATTTGCCTCGACTGCCACAAATTCACAGCATTACCCAATGATCTCAAGTGGATCCAGGCAAAACTCACTCATAGATAACTGAACAACAAGCAATACACAGTTACAATCTCATTGTTACAATTTGTATTTGGAGTTTTAAATCATCAAAATAATATTTCAATTTTAATTTTTAAATTAAATTGTGTAACACCCTATTTAATTTTGTAACACCCTACTAATGTCCATTATTTCTATTTTAATTTTGGGTGTTACATGTACTATCCTAACACTATAAATAGGAGGTCCTAAGAGTCTAGGTACACACACAACTCACTCTTGCTTCTCAATTCTCACACTCCTATTCTTCTTAGTACATATTTTTGGGGAACTTGATAAGGTCTAGTTCTCTAGTCTTTTTGTGAACATGCTCACAATAGAAGATACCGGTTGAGGCCTTCTTGGGTTTTATCTTAGGGTGGTGGTGAGTTGATAGTACCTGCACGAAGGGAGGCCATCACGATCTTAAGACTTCATCAAGTGACGTGACTCCTACAGGCAATCCGTTTTATATTTTTTTACATATATCACATGCATTATTTATCTTGATTTGACAAAGCTATTTTAACAATAAACTAAATTTTCAAAACAATCTAAGATCGATATGTTTTGGTCTTAAATAATTAAGATTTAACAATACATTTTGTTCTCTCTATTACAACTTAATTTTGCTTTGAAATATTTATTCATTATTCTCCTCATCATTGTGACAAACTTGTTCATATTGATATTGCATGTGGTTTAGTTAATATGTATATCTATTGAAGTTAATTGTCGATATATTGCCTCACAAATCAAGTTTATTGTTTAAATTTTGATTCATGCTTGTAAATTTTTTTTTCATTAATTAATTATTATATTCAAATTTTGGAAACCAAATAGAACGCATTATATGCATTAGAATTATCTTATAATGACAAGTTATTTTCTTGAATCCTTCCATACATTTTCGTTAAAAGTAGTTTCTAAAAGAACTAAAGGGTATAGAGATTTTCTTTTATTAATAATTGCATTGCTAAATTAGAGTTTATATATATTGCAATATTTAATATAATATATATTGCTCTTATTGTTGAATACTGATATTATTATTATTTGACTCCTCAGTGACACTCTCCTTTCTTTGCCTTATTATTTTCTAACTTTGTTTGAAAATAATGGCTTCTCTTAAGTATGCTAACAATGTTAAGTCTGAAAAGTTTAATGGAGTTAATTCTAAAAGATGGCAAAACCAAATGAGATATTGGTTAACTGTTCTTGGATTTATTTCTGTCATTGATGATAATGTTGAACTAAATTCTTGGCATACTTTCTGGACCTCTAAAAATTCCCCGACACATGTTCATTTTCTGGTTCGCTATTCAGGAAAAGCTTGCTAGGACGGACAAGCAATGGTTATCACATTTAGGAGGATGCGTCCTATGTAGTGAGGTCAACTTAGAGACACACACGCATTTTTTCTTTCATTGTCAGTATAGTAGACGTTGTTTGACTATTATCAGATGAACTATTCAATTTTTCTGGCCTAACAGACAGTGGCGGATGGATATTGAATGGGCTTTTAGAAAGTGGAGGGGCAAACACATTATTAATATGGCATACCGTGCGCTACTCGGGGCATGCGTTTACCACATTTGGAGGGAACGCAACATGAGACAGTTCGAGCACACTTCGAGGTCGCCAGCTACGTTAGCTAGCTTAATCATAGAGGACGTCAGACTATGGATTCTTAGCAAAAATCTTCCTTAGCTCTAGTGCACTTTATAGATTATGGCGTATCCCTTGGCCTATCGAGAGATAACATATCATACGAGCACTGTTGTATTATACCTCTTTTTTCTATTTATAAAATTTATAGTTCCCCCAAAATAAATTAATATAAATTCTTGGCATACTCGTGAAGGGTAGATTATCATTGTCATAATCGTATTCTAAGTGCTTTATCAGAAAAGCTCTATGATGTGTTTTATACTTATGCTAATGCTAAAGAACTTTGAAAAGCACTAGAAACTGAATATAGGATTGATGATTCTGGAATACAAAGATTCAATGCCTCTGCTTTTATGAAATATACTATGGTTGATGGAAAATTTATTAATGAGCAAATACATGAATTTCAAGATTTGTTAAGACCATTGGAAGAAAGTGGTACAAAATTTAGTAAAGATTATAAAGTTTCATGTTTGATAGATAAGCTTCCATCGTCTTGGTCTAATTTTGCTAAAAGTTTAAGACATCAAAAAGGTGTATTAACTTTAACACAAGCTTTTAAATCATTGAAAATAGAGGAGCAATATAGCATCAATGTTAAACAAGAAGAGATGAAGGTCAAAGTTAATATAGTGGAGGATAAAAGAAATTATAATAAAAAGAACTTCAAGCAAAATAATATTAAGTTTAAGAACAACAAAAAAGGTTGGAGGAACAATTATCGCCATAATAATACTCAAACTAAAATTCAAAATCATAGGAATGATAAAGGCAAAGAAAAGGAAGAAAGGACGTGCTTTGTATGTGGAAGGACTAATCATATGACTAAGGATTGTTACTTTCGAAAAACTGAAAAGAATGCTTCTAAGATCAACTTTAAGCCTAAGTATCAACACGAACAAGTGAATATGTTGGTTGAAGAGGGACCGTCTGTTAGGTTACAATCTATACCTTCATTAGTAAATTTTACATATCAAAGTAATGATTGGTGGCTAGACTCTGGAGCTATATACATGTTTATTTCGATAAATCAATGTTTAAATCCTATCAGAACTCAAGTGGAGGAAGCGTGACACTAGGAAACAATACTGCTGTACAAATTCATGGGATTGGGAGTATTGATCTAAAGATGACCTCTAGAAAGATATTAACTCTTGAAGGAGTGCGACATGTTTCCGACATTAGAAAGAATTCAATTAGTGGGTCTTGTTTAGTTCAAAATGGTTACAAACTAGTTATGGAGTCTAATAAAGTTGTAATCACTAGGAATAATATTTTTCTTGGGAAAGGATTTGTTAGTGATGGATTCTTAAATTGAACATTGTAAATGAAATCAAAGAAGGTTCCATTTTAATTCTCATTATTGAATCTAGTATTTTATGGCATGAAAGATTGGGACATGTAAGTAATAGAAAGGTTGAAAAACTTATGGAACTTAGTTTGATTCCAAAATTTCAAGTAAATATTGATTATAAATGTGAAATATATGCGCAAGCAAAACAAACTAAAAGGCCTTATAAATCAGTTGAAAGAAATTCAAATATTTTGGATCTTATATATAGTGATGTTTGTGATTCAAATGGGTCTCCAACTAGAGGTGGTAATAAATGTTTTGTAACTTTTATAGATGATTTTTCCAAGTATTGTTATATTTATCTTATTAAAGCTAAGGATGAAGTTTTTGATAAGTTTAAGATTTATAAAAATGAAGTTGAAAATCAATTAGAGAAAAAGATTAAGATATTGATGTCTGATAGAGGGGGAGAATATTCTTCAGGAGAGTTGTCAAAATTTTGTGAAAATAATGGTATAATACATGAGTTCACACCTCTTTATTAACCACAATCAAATGGTGTAGCTGAGAGAAAAAAATAGGACTTTGATGGATATGGTTAATGCGATGCTAACAAACTCAGGAGCACCAGAAAATTTGTGGGGGGAAGCTATTTTAGCTTCTTGTTGTACATTAAATCATATAATAGTTAAAGATAATACTAAGACACCTTACGAGTTATGGAAAAATAGGACCCCTAGATTAAATTTTCTCAAAGTGTGGGGATGTTTAGCGAAAGTAATTATACCTGAATTCAAAAGAAAGAAAATAGGTCCTAAAACTGTAGATACTATCTTTATTGGATACGCTGAAAATAGTACTGCAAATAGGTTTTTAGTGTTTACTTCTAAGGTTAGTGGAATATCTAAAAATACAATTATTGAAGCTAGAGATGTTGCATACTTTGAAGATGTTTTTCCTTTTAAGACTAAAATTCAAAGTGAGTCTTACATTTCAAAAATTGAATCTTCTAGAGCTGAATCATCTAATAGTGCGGTGTTAGAAAATAAGCAAGGAAAATCTATAGAACTAAGGAGAAGTAAAAGAGCTAGGGTTGAAAAGAATTTTGGTGATGATTTTATCACAGTTTTAGTTGAAGGGCGTCCACAAACTTATGATGAAGCAATATCTTCTATTGATGCACCCTTTTGAAAAGCACCGATTAATGATGAACATAGTTCAATTATTCAAAATAATACTTGGGTTTTATCTGACCCCTTGGTAGTAAACCAATAGGATGTAGATGGATCTTTAAGAAAAAGTTAAAAGCTAATGGATCAGTAGATAAATATAAGGCAAGATTAGTAGCGAAAGGATTTACTCAACAAGAAGGGATAGATTGTTTTGATACTTATTCTCCAGTTGCTAGAATTTCAACTATTAGAACTTTGTTGGCTTTAGCATCTATATATAAGCTGATGAGTCTTCAAATGAACGTTAATACTGCGTTTTTAAATGGGGATTTAGATGAAGAAATTTATATGGAACAACCTGAAGGTTTTAAGGTTAAAGAACAAGAACATAAGGTGTGTAGGTTAGTGAAATCTTTATATGGGTTGAAACATGCTCCTAAACAATGACATAAGAAATTTAATAAGGTAACTATAGACTATGGATTCAAGTCAAAGGAGCATGATAGGTGTGTATATTGTAAAGAAGAAAATTATGAGTATGTGATCCTATGCCTATACGTAGATGACATATTAATTTTTGGGTCTAATTTAAAAATTATAGGAAATGTTAAAATCTATCTATCAAATAGTTTTGAAATGAAAGATATGGGAGAAGCTAGTAGACAAATGAAAGATTTTGGGTATGAAAGTTAGTAGAACTCAAGAAGGAATTTTATTAGACCAATCTATAGCAATTGAAAAATTTATAAAAAAATTCAAGTATTATGATCATAAGTTTGTTTCTACCCCATTTGATTCAAATACACATTTAAACAAAAATTTGGGTGAACCTATTTCTCAATTAAAATATTCTCAAATTATAGGATCATTGCTATATTTTTCTAATAGAACAAGACTAGATATTTCCTGCACAGTTGGTAGACTTAGTAGGTACACTCATAATCCAAGTAAAGATCATTGGAATACTTCGGAAAGAATTATTAAATATCTTAGAGGAACAATAAACTATTCTTTATATTATAAAGGTTTTCCCAATGTACTAGAAGGATATAGTGATGCTAATTGGATTACTAATAGCTTTGAGGTTAAGTCTACCAGTGGATTTTTATTTTCATGATGGGTGGAGCAACAATAGCTTGGGGTTCGAAAAAACAAACAGTTATATCCAGAAGTACTATGGAAGCTGAATTAATAGCTTTAGATACTGCTTGTACAACTACTGAATGGTTAAAAGACCTATTACTTAATATCCCATTGGTAAATAAAGCTTCGCCAGCTATTTCTATACATTATGATTGTAAAGCAACTATGAAGCAGACACATTCTAATAAGAAAATGACTAGACATCTACAAGCTAGGTGTAAGAGTGTGAAGTCATTATTAAAAAGAAATGTCATATCTCTTAATTTTGTAAATCAGAGAAAAAATTTGGCAGATAATTTGACCAAAGGTTTGCCCAAAAAGGGTGTATATAAATCATCGAGGGGGATGGGCATATGCCCACAACGGAGTCACCTCCAGGAGTAACCCAACCTTTGTGATTGGAGACCCTATGAAGAAGGTTCAACGAGTAGGAACAACTTGTAATACGTGACTCAATTAGCACTACTTTATGAGGACAACGTCTCCTTCCCATCCCTATGGTGATAGTGTTTTATATTGTGATGTTAGGTTGGGATTTAACCCTTAATAAGACCAAGGCGGAAATTCCGTGGGGTATAATTCACACGTACCCTTGGGTGTTTCACCTAAATGAGAGTTGCTATGAGGCCGTAGCTACGGGTTTGGGCTAACTCTAAAACTCTCATGAGAATCAAGATTGAGAGCATGGCCGTCAACAACACTAACCCACTTTGAACAAGGACCGATGTCAGTACTGTGTGTATGATGTATTGTAATTTGGCCAAGGGACCTAATTCAAGGCGTAGTCCATTATGCCCCCTCAAATGGAAATCGTCAATACTAAGTGTAGGCTCAAGCTCAATACTAAGTGTAGTCCATTTGCTTATATATCATTTGAAGTATTCAAACTGGTGGGGGATTGTTACAATTTGAATTTGAAGTTTTAAAACTTCAAAATAATTTCAATTTTAATTTTCAAATTAAAGTGTGTAACACCCTATTTAATTTTGGTTGTTACATGTAAATAACAGAAGCAAGAATGACATGTAAATAAGAAAACTTACAAGTAGTGTGTACTCCTTCTTATGCCAAATAATATTTTTATATAACTGAAGGAAAAAACAAATTACAAATGCCTTAGCTTCAACACATGAAGAGTATCGAGGGTCTGTGAACAAAAAGGGGGAGGGGTTGTATTTATAACCAAAGGTCTGGACTTGAAACAATTTTTTCATGTCCACATGCCCTTCATCTGCCAAGTGTCTCTTCATTATTGACACGTGTGATTTGGTTAAAGTTTTTGATCGTCTGCTGTCATTAGTCACCTCATTTTTTCATCTTCTTGGAGCAACTGCTCTCTTCTGATTCTGATCCTGATTGCTTGCAGTCTTCTTTGTCTTCAGAAGATTCTGAAATTTTCATTTTTTATTTTCCCTTCAAGGTTTCTCTAATTCCTTTGAATAAATTATCTAGAAATTCTTCTTGAGAAAATTCCTCCAAGGGATTTTGAGATTCTCCAACGAGATAAAAAAATTTATTTTCTTCATTTTTGGATGAAGTCTGCATAGAAGATGCAATTCCCGAAAGATTCTTTTTAAGATCATTTTGCATTTACTTGAAGTATTCCTCAATCATTTGATCTTTCGTGATTACTCATTTCTTATTCAGGATCCTCTAGGAAATATGTTCAAAAGGATTGAGTGCCTAATTCTCTTCTTTCTCGGCAAGAACTTTATATTCTTGCAATTCTTCCTCCATCTCATTGGTGATTTCTTGGCCATAGTATTTTTTTATTTTGGGATCAATTTGCATCAACTTGCTCCAAAATTTTGAGCAATATCTCCTTTTTAAAATTTTTTATAGGGTAACTCCTACTTCTGGTAGCTATTTCCAGATCTATGGAATAGAGAATTTTGTAAAGAAATAACGGGAAGCCATTCCTTCAATCCATTTTCTTAAATTTTCTGCTTGGATTATTTTTGCCGAATAATTTAGTTATTCCGTATAGTATTCCTGAAAAATTTCAAGAAGGATAGAGATCGATGGACCAAAACTTATCCACCATTGAAACACCCAATTCGGTATTTCTTGCTGGAAGACCAGTGGGTAAATTTTGAAAAATCATGTATGTTTTCTTTTATAATTTTCATAAAGAAAGGCTTTATTAAATGCTTCAACATAGTCCCAATAATTAAAATTATAGTATTTTTTGATTTTGGGTGAAAATATTCTTTTTCTCCTAATGGATTAATTCGTCATTCTACAGCAGTGATGACTTTTTTGATTACTGCTTTCGAATAAAATGTTTGATTAATTTCAACACTTTGGGTGGCCTTAAGGATACATTCATAATGTGCCCTTGGTTTATATAACCTTGCGGTAAAAGATGCAATATTAAGGTATCTCTTTATTAAATACCATGGGTCATTTTTTCATCTTGAATCATCATTTTCAAAAAGTATAATTACCTCATGATGTTCATTGAATTTATAATTAGTTAATTCATCATCAACAGCAAACCCAAACCCGAGTGTAGTTGAATGATAAATGGGGTCTTCTAGATATCTCTGAGTTTCGCTCTGGGCGTGTCAAAACTTTGAGCTTGAGAAAGGATCATAGCTATATATCTGTTTGGTAGATGACATAGCAGAGATACATATGGTTAAATTTCTACAAAGAATTAAGATTGTGTCCTCATTATTCAAGTGGAGATCAATCTATCACTATATGATTTGTTTAAATGCCAGTCTCCGTGTATTTGACTGCAGTGACATTACAGATGTGTTACTTTTAAGGTTGATGATTCCAACTGTTGTTCTTTCATTTCTTTCTCTGTGGTGAATATGTTTTGATAATTTGGTTTCATTGCTGGTGTTATTATGCAGAAAATTAAGGAAACTGGAGGAAAGAAGAGGAGAAGGGGGGGTGAAGACGACGGGGAAGAAGATATCAGCAAATATCTGCGCCTGAATAAAGGGAAATCATCCAAGGTGAAAAGAAGATGAGGGGAGAATCATCCACTAATTCATATTTACGACTCGTACAAGTGTTTATACGTAAAAAGGTTATCATTGTTAATATGTAGTACAAATATACATTATTCTTTCTATTATTTCTGTTGCATGTATATAAAAAATAAAATTAATTTATAAATTATTAACTTTAAGTGTACGTTTAGACCACCACAACAATAAAAGGATTTTCGTTTTATGCATCAACTATTTTTTTTTTTTAAAAAAAAAAATAAAAGGATAAAACTAATGGGCATTTTGCCATTTTCATACTTAACCATAATATTATCATATTTGATGAACGTGGCCGTGAAGCCGAAAGGATAGCAGATACTTTGTGGGGCTATCGAGAAGTAGTTCAGTCAACATAGAGTGGGAGAGGGACAGAGGTTGGGTTGAATTGCCAATGGGAAACTATAAGTAATAAGATTATAAGATAAATTCAATACCCAATTCAGCCGTTTTGTTTTTCTCCCCTCCTCTATATTATTATAAAATCATTTTTATTGTGTAAATTTTTAATATTTAAATTTATTTTTTTAATTTAAAAAATAGTTATAATAGTAACTTTAATATTTTCTAATAATTTCACAATTATAAGTTTTTTTTTTTCTCTCGATCCACTATTTCAAGTCTATCTTTCACCTTATTTCTATATGATTCTTTTTTCTCATAAATTTTTAAATTTTTAATAAATTTATAATTATAATTTATTTATTTTTTCATCTCACACAACAATATTTTTTTATCCCCTATACTATAATTTATTTTATATAATTATTGAGATTATATTCAACGATGGTTATTATTATATTAAATAAATAAATTACTGAAGCCATATTAATTCCAGTCCGTAGAGAGTTGGAAGAGGAAATAGTCTCCAAATACGTGTTTATTGGTTTTGTTTTGTTCAACTTAAATATCTAGTTGTTATTCGGTTTTCAACTTTCCAAACGTATCAAGAGAATCAATTTTCTCTTTTTCCACGTGTCTTCTTCCTTTAGTTTAATTGGAGAAAGAGGATAAAGTTGTTCTGATGAGTTTAAAATTGATTTGTTGTCTTAAGGATTTAAACACATTCTTTTTTTCTTGTATAGAGCCAAAATCTAAGTTTTACAAAAATTGAGTTTGCAATGTATACTTTTGATAACATATGAACTTTGGAATTTTATAATTTGAATATGAATTTTTTCTAAAAAATAAATTAATTTTATGAAATTATTATTTATATAATTTAATAAATTAATTATATATTTAACAATTTTAGCGACCTTTTTTAGTTTTATATCAAAATGATACCAATAAATGCCATATGATTTTATTATAAATATAAAATTGCGTCTAGAGATAAATCATAAAAATCATTGTGATGTAATGATGATGCAAAAAACGAATTCAAAAATTCGAAAATTCATTTAAGCTTTTGCAGCCTCCTTGCTGCATTATGGAAGCTTGAATGACAGCCACAACAAGTAAATAATTCAAGTGCATGATAAAGATCAACCATTTCTATAAATAGAGGCATTTGTAGAAGAAAAACACACAACTTATCTTTGAGAGCTTTTTTTTTTTGGTAAATGTAAATTGCATTAAGAAAAACCGTAATATACAGTCATATGGCTGATGTTGTGTGCCATGAAATTTGCCATAATCTATACAATGCTATCGTACTAATTTTATTCGGCAATTCTGCACTAAGTATACGTAATCGAATTTCATCTAGAATAATCTTAGCACCACTGCCGACGGGTCTCGATCTAACTGTTGAAATTTCCTCCTATTGCGCTCCTGCCAAATGTGATATACTAGAGATGCTAATAGGTTGCGATAGGCGGCGTTAACCACGTGCTTTCCCCGCCACTTTCGCTCAGCAATCATCACATCAATCATCCATCCTCTGTTTGTCCATGAAAATCTGACCTCCCTGCGTAAGATTCGAATACACTGCTTTGAATAAGGGCACGAAAATAGCAAGTGTTGGTGAGTCTCCGATGTACCCCTTGAGCAAAGAACACATTCCCTATTAAGATGCTGTAACCACGGACGATCCATGGTGGAGAGTCGTTCATGTAAAGCTAGCCATAAGATAAACGAATTCCTGGGAATTTTGAATGGGCCCATAAGGAGTGAATACCAACCTATCTTTGGGCCTGAAGACCGAAATATATCATACACCCTCCTATTGGTGTAAGGGCCTCCCCTCAGAGTGATCGATTCTTGTGCGCCTTGTAGTGAGGCAAATTATGGATGATGCCCAGCGTAATATTGTCTGCCCGTGTGTGAGCGGGTGTGAGAGGCAGTGGCCAATGCCATACTCCATTGTGAATAACCTCTCTAAGTAGCATGTCTGCCAGTGTGTGGGTGTGATAGGGGCCGTGTGGAAATATAGTTATTAAGATCCCCATAGGATGCCAAGGATCCTACCATATATATATTAATTCCCCATTGCCTTATAATAGATATGAGGTTGTAGTATATGTCGAAGTCCAAGCATTTTGCGCCAACCCCATGCCCCAGAATTAGCCTCAACTATCCATATAGATTTGCCTTGAAGTCGCATGGTGCAAATCCATGTTACCCATATAGAACCGCTAGATCTGCTTACTATTTTCCAGATATGTCTACTCATAAGAGTTCGATTGAGGGCTGCTACATCCATGATTCCCTATCCTCCTTCTTCCATCGGACGACACACTTGATTCCATGAAACCTTCGGATATCCAGAGGTTGATGCCTTTCCACAGGAACTGGCGGAACCATTTCTCTATCTCCTTAATAACTCCTTTTGGCAAAATAAATGCCATAGCCCAATAAATTTCTAAGTGATATGAGGACTGATTTAATAAGTTGAATTCTAGCTGCAAAAGACAGCTGAATGGAGGCCCAACCCTGCAATCTCTTATCAATCTTAATAAGCAAAGGATTGCAATCAGAGATGGAAAGCCGAGAGGCAATAAGTGGTAATCTGAGATATGTGACTGGCAATTCTCCCTCCTGAAAGCCGAGGATGCTAAGAATTGTAGTTTTAAGCGGCTGAGCACCTTTAGAGAATATAACCTGGCTTTTAGCAGCATTAGTATGAAGACCAGATAAAGAGGAAAAATCGTCCAAACCTTCTTTAAATACCCGTATAGAGGACTCATCAACACGACAGAAGAGTAGCAAATCATTAGCAAACGATAATTGGAAGAGCCCCGTTTCCTCACATCGCCAATGATAAAGAAATCCGCCTTGACCCTCAATCTTCTGTTGGATCATGAGGCCAAGGATTTCCATAACCAACACAAACAGATAAAAAGACATGGGATCCCCTTGTCTAAGCCCTCGAGCCCACGCAAAGAATCCATGAATGCCACCGTTCAATGTAATAGTAAAAGTTGTGGTTGTAACGCATTCACGTATCCATCCAATGAAGAGTTCTGGGAATTTATATAGCCGCAGAACCGCAAACAGAAAATCCCACTCCACCATATCATAAGCTTTACGCAAATCAACCTTCAACGCACACTGAGGGGGCTTTCATTGTTGGTTGTAGTCCAAAAATAATTCCTGTGCCAGTAAAATATTGTCCCCAATACTACGGCCTGGGACAAAAGCATTTTGTGCAGGGCTAATTAATTTGTCAAGCACCAACCGAATTCGCTTGACTAATATCTTAGTGATAACTTTGTAAAGCACATTACAACACGATATAGGCCTGAAATCACTAACAGATAAGGGATTATGTACCTTGGGAATAAGAGAAATAACCTTGGAGTTAATTTGCTTCAGCAGTCGGCCATTATGAAAGAACTCCAGTATTGCTTGTGTAACCTCCCTACCAACGATAGACCATGCGGCTTTATAAAACCCAGCCGAAAAACCATCAGGCCCCAGTGCCTTGTCCTCCTCAATGTCAAAGAAGGCCTCTTTAACTTCATCTCTAGTGACTTGGCTAACAAGCATATCCCCTTCCTCCTTCGTTAACACATGTGTAGCCCTCGATCTCAGATGTTCTAGAGTCAGCACCCTTCCTCGGCGTTCACCACCTAATAAGGTCTCAAAATAGCGCACAAATTCCGCAACAATCCCCTCCTGGTCGTTAATCATATTATCATTAGGCCATTTAATTTGGAAAATCCGTTTTGTTGCTCGTCTGGTGGCCACTTTACGAAAGAAGATCCTCGAGCATTGGTCATCCTCCTTCAACCATTGCATTTTAGCCCGTTGCCAAAGCATGCTTTGTTCTAATTTCACTACTTTCATGAGCACGATTCTACAATTGTGCTCCAGTAACGACAATGTCTCATCATGTCTGTCTTGTGCAAGGAGTTCCTGGGCTGTAGCGAGGAATTCCTTGGCTTGCTGTATATTGAGAGAAAGATCCCCTTTTTGTTGCCGCATCAACCTAAAAATAGGCTTAAGAACACGTAACTTTCTAGTAACTGCATACATACAAGTGCCCTCAATATCATACATCCACATCGACTTAACACCATTCAAAAATTGAGGAGATGATGCCAAGTAATTATCAAAATGGAAAGGACTTACATAGTTAAGTCGGGAACCACCTTGCAACAATAGCGGAGAATGATCTGAAGTAGCTGGGGCAAGGCACCTATAATAAGCATTCGGCCACATGTCTAATACCACATCATTGGCCAAAACTCTGTCAAGTCGTTTCCACAAGCTTCTACCATCTCTACTACAATTATGCCAAGTAAACGTTTGTCCCTGCATAGGAAGTGTAATGAGACCCATCTCCATGACACACGCTTGGAACTCCTCCATTGCCTGTCTGATATCTCCCGAAGCACCACATACCTCGCTCATATCAAGTACCGCATTGAAGTCTCCCATCATAAATCTCGCCACAGCGTTCTCCTACTACTCACATCATTCATCCCATACACAATAGTAATCAAGTGTTGAGTATGCATCATATTGTTAGTAACTCGACAATGAATTAATTGGTTACTAACATTGAGAATATCAATTCCCACATCAGTATCATTCCACATAAGCCAGATACGATTTCCAACAGTATTATAATCAGTAAACCAGCTCCATCCTGGGCATATATTATTCTGAATAGTCGCAATATTAAGGGTTGCTACACGAGTTTCAATAATGCCAAGAAATAATAGTCTGTTTACCCGAATAAGCTCCTTAACCGCCATTTGATGGTCCCTGCAGTTAAGCCCCCGTACATCCATATCGCAGCATGTATCATGAGCACCCCATAGAAGGGCTGCATCTATTAGGGCCCTCAGGTGGAGTAGCTGCACACATCTCCTCATCAGTTAATAGTGGAAAGGTATTATATAAAACAATCTCCTTACCCTTCGGATTTGGATGCGTCTTATTGGATATCTCGCCCCTTATATCTCCTCCACCATTTGAACCACCAAAACGGGATGCATCATTCCTTATATCTCCTCCTCCATGTGATTCAACTCCTCGGGCAGGAGGTGGCTCCGACTCATCGATCTCTTTCTGCATGTCTTTGTTCTTCGGGAGACGTTGCACAAATATTTGAACATTCTGAGTCGGTTTCTTGATGGTTGGGCATGTTTTAGCATCTTAACCTAAACTCACGCATGTACGACATTTCATCGGGAGCCATTCATACTCTACATCCACCTTTGACAACACCTCAGCTCCGTCCTCCGTTGGTATCAATAAAACCGCATGTTTTGTAATTTGGAGGATATATCAAGCATCGAGCGAAATTCAATCTCGTGCATGCTCTTGTGATAGCATCCGGATATAAGGGTTTACCCACACCACTAGCGACCGCACTAAGTCCCTCGCTAGTCCAGAATTCTACAGGTAAATGACGTAGTCAGGTTCACACTGGAATATGCGTGTGTTTATGTTTACCAGAGCCATCCCCGGTTCCCATCGTTGCAACACAATTGGTTGGCCTTGGAATAACCAAGGACCTCCCTCAATAACATCTTCCATTACCGCCAAAGTGTGAAATTGAAAGAAGTAAAACCCATTAAATGTAGCAATAACATCTTTCACCGCAGGCCATATAGATCGAACAAACTCATTAAGATGATGAAAATATGGTTTTTTACCTAGAAAGTAACCAACCGCCGTGTGTTTCCATGGTTTAGAGCCATCACGTACCATGGATAACGAAGGACGAATAACCACTTCCCCGTTTTGCATGCAAGGAACAATGAATTTCAACGTCCGATGACTTGAATTATTAAACGCATCCGCATATTTATCCGTAAATATATCAGAAGGATTTGTAGAGCGAAGAGGAACCGTACCAGTGAAAATTCCCATAGCATGTGGATTTCCTCCCATGGTCCGACCACTAATGTTTTGACTGGAAAAAAGTCCCGAAGTCCTACCGATCTCCGATGACAACACAGGCGGGTTATAGGCTGCACTATGCTGTTTTTTAGCGGCAAATGCGGGCAAAAGAGTAGCGGAACAACCAACAATTGCAGTTGTCTCTATCGTGCATTCATCATTATTAGTTCGCAACAAATTTTCCCCCCTTTCCAGTGAATTTCCGGCCGAAAAAATCTGTTCCGTCGTCTCCCTCCCCTCAGTCTCCAACGTTGAAATCTGTAGCAATTCTGATCGAATCTGCTGCACTTTGGCATCTCTTCCTTGTTTCTCCATCACAGATCGAATCTCCGTCGCCGGCAGCACCTCCTCTCTTCCAGCCAGCACTATAAAAGGCTTCTGAACAGTGCCTAAAGTCAAGGAATCAACTCTCAACTCCCCCCGCGCTGATTCAGCATTTCCGCCATGAAGCTCTTCTTGTAAACAAACATTACATTTATTTTCAAAGTTAAAAAGAAGGTGGGTTCCAAGTCAATAAGGGCAAATGATGTATGTATGCATTGTCGGAATATGTACCTAACATGATCAAGAATATCATTTCCATTTCATTGTTGGACAATGCTGGTTTTGAGTTTATGATCAATAAAAATTATTTTTATTTGATGAAGAATGGTCCTTCACATCTGCTAGGCAAATTTCACAATGGTCTTTATATTCTCCAACAGCATGATTTCGTCATGACTGCTCAAAACAAATGTAAAATAAAAAATCAAGAAAACGCACAAATCTTTTATTATGAGGTCTGATAGTAATTAGAATTGTCGATTGGTATTGTAATCACAAAATATTGATCCCACATGAATTAGAAAGTTTTGATCTAAAATGCCTTCATTTTCTAATGAAAGATTGTGCAAGATAATAGGTTTTTCGTTTTATGCATGAATTATAGCTAAGACAAGACATAAATAGAGAGAGCCATATCGATCAATTAATATTAATCAAAGATTAATTATCCCATCTCCTTAATTAAACAACATTATGGTCGGTGCCGGACACCATTGTTTGGGAGCCCTCAGTTGTCTGATCTTTGCTCTTGCCCCAAATCACGAAGTACAGACCAGTGACAATGACCAGAGCTCCAATCACCCTGCACCAGGATTGTTGTTAAATAATTCCCATGTAATAGATAAAGTCTATGTGAGTTTTCCGACAAGATTACTCACTTTCCGACCGTCATTTGCTCGTGGAAAATGAAAGAACTCAAGATTGCGACTCTGACCATCATGCAGGGATTAAATGCTGTCAAGAACATTGGGCATTTTTGCTTCATTATCACTCCTGAAAGGTAGTAAGTGACTCCAGAAGCCACTATTCCCTGCAAGAAATTAAACCAAATCAAACCTCATTATAAGCTAAACATTGCCTAATTAAATTAGGACAGATGAGTAAAAAACTAAATAAAAATCTTACTCCATAAAAATAAGCTAAAAGTTTGGGGTTCCATCCTAAAGCCCGAATCGCAGCGTTGCCCCTTTCCACAATCAAAGTCAGGATGGTTCCACAATCAAAATAAACTTGAGAAAAATGTAATTTTCCATAAAAAAAAACATATAAACGCACATGCCTGCCCAGCCTGGCCCGACCGCAAAACGTGAGAAATGATGGATTTGGATGTAATTTTCCAAAAAAAGAACATATAAACGCACATTCCCGCTCGGTCCGGCCAAGCCCCAAAACGTAAGAAATGATGGATTTGAATGTAATTTTTTTTAAAAAAAAAACATATAAATGCACATGCCCGCCAGGCCTGGCCTGGCTCGAAAATGTGGGAAATGATGGATTTGAATGTAACTTTCCAAAAAAAAAAACATATAAAAGCACATGTCCACCCTGCCCAACCCGACCCCAAGGTACATACACCTGAGCAACCAAGCCAACACAAAAGTTATTGCAGGTAGAAGATCGAACTTAGTGTTGGAAATACTGGAAAGAATGGATAATCAAAGGTGAAGATTGGTGTGGGATGATGCAGCTTGTTGTTGTTGTTTCTTTCTTGTATAGAGCAAGTCACAGAGAAGAAGACGCGCACTTTTGATATTACGTTTTCTTCATTTTTCTGTGCTTTACGTTTTTATTAGTTGTTTAGTGGTTTGGACGCCACCTAGCGCTGATATGTACATATGGGTAGTTAGCTTGTTACAAGTTGTTTTTTTTTTTTTTTAAAGAGTTTGGTAAGCAAGGGGTGACCGATTTTCTCGGAGCTAAAGATTGGTCTAAGCTGAGGGAGGAGGGAGACTGAGCTGAGAGACTGAGCTGGGAGCTCTTCCACCTTGCCGCCGAAACACCTGCCACCGTATCCGCACGATTTACCCAGCCGTGCCATGCGTGCCCGAAAGCGAGCCCTGACGCGCCGCCTATCTCCAACCGAAGGACGCGATTTTCGCCCCTTTTTCGACTCACCACCGTCTTTCTCAATTTTCGGCGCCATCCCGACGAGTCACCGGCCGAAGCGCATACCATTCGACTCCCCATCACGAGGCGAAGATTTCCCACTAATCAATTTTAGGTTTCATCAACGAGAGAGGTTGGGCTTTCTCCTTGGCTGTGGATCCTTCCCGTCGCCGATTAGCCGTCACCGGAGCTCCTCCCGATCGCGGTCCACCACCAATCGACTCCTCTCCTCCGTGCGAGTCAAACGAGCCATCTCCCAAAAATTTCCATCAAGGTTTTGCTTTGAGCACGAAATTCTCAAACGCTGCCTGTTGCGCAACCTTTCTCCGCCATCCGGCGGGCGCTGACGGAGAACACCGGTGGACTTGCCTTCCCATGGATGACCACCCCCTCCGATCAGCTTCCACCAACAAAACCTCGACGCCTATGGAGACATTGGTTGCCAATTCGGACGAGTCCGGTTCCAACTTCGACGAGCCAATTTAGAAATTGCCCCCTATTATGCAGAAAGAGCAGCAGACATCAACTCCTCTTGTTAAATCATTTGCTGAAGCTGTTGCCAATTCGGCAGGAAATCAGAGTCTCCATCAACATCTTCTGATCTCAGAAAATTTTTTCTGGCCGATCATAACCCCCAAGCATTCGGTATTAAGTCCGTTAACCAAGGCCGACCAACTCTCTCATTTGGAGATGCTGAGACGGAGGAGCTCGCAGCGCCCTATCGATTTTCCCTTGTTGGAAAATTTTCACATGGAGCACCTCCTTGCTAGATTGGGCATTCAAGGCGCGTTTACAGTTAGCATGATCAACTCCAAACACACTCTTATCTCCCTTTCAAGCGAGTCTGACTACTCTCGCCTTTGGTTACGGCGCATTTGGTTTCTTCAAGGCTTCCCAATGAGAATTTTCAAATGGACGCCTACATTTACTCCGACGCAAGAATCATCTGTCGTTCCTATTTGGGTTTGCTTTCCTGAACTCCCTGCTCATTTATTTGGTAAGGAAGCTCTTTTTTCTGTTGCTAGCATGGTTGGTTCACCTTTACAAATTGATGCTTTAACTCTTAACAAGTCTAAACTTTCACAAGCCAGGGTATGTGTGGAAATAGACCTGTTAAAACCTATTATTGAAGAATTTGACTTGCATATTAATGGTGTAACCATAGTACAGAAAGTTGTCTATGAATATCTACCTGAATATTGTTCTCTGTGCAAGCATGTGGGACATAAGGATTCTGATTGTTTTTCGAAAGGTAATGCCCCTAAACCCCCACCCCGTTATAAGATCAACCCTAGACTTCAACAATTTGCAGGAATTGAGACAAAACAAGCCCGTGATAGAGGTAAAAAGAGGACTGTGTCAGTAGGCCATCCTACTACCGAGCAAAATTCGGAAGGAAGCAAAGCACCACTTCTCGCTGAAGAAGCGGAACGTTCAATAGCTGACCAGCCAGAAAATGGGGACAAAGATCAACAGGAGAATGACAATCAAGCGGAACAGATTCAGAGCCATGGAAAACAGGGACACACCTCCCACACTACTTTGACGCCTCAAGGAGAAAACGGAATAGTCAACATGGAAACTTCAACTTGGATGATTCCTTAGTTGCAGAATTATTGGACACGGAGTGGAATGCTGAAAGCCATGAACTAAGTTCCAAAAGCAAGCTGAAATCTAGAGGAAAAGCTAAGAAGACACCAAAAAGTGGTGACAAGGGTTGCACATCAACAAAGGCAACAGAAACTAGAATCCTTTTAAGAGGAGAATGTAGCAACCATAAACAGAGAAATAAGTTTCTTTCTGAGATGGATATCATTGAGATTCAAGCTACCCAAGAAACTAGCGAAAGTGAGGCTCAGGACACCAAAGAAAGTAGTGACAAAGAGGAGGCAGTCACACCAATCTACAACAGATTTCAAAGCCTGGATGACAGTGATGCACTTCTGGAGCTTGACACTGAGCACCAGCCACAAGTACAAGCAAGAGAACAGGAGATCTATCAAATGGCCAATGACATAGCACTGGAATCTAACCTCCAGGAGCACATTTTGGAAGACTCTACTATGTCTAACAAGTTAAAGAGAAACAATTCCATGGAAGATAGCTCTCTTAAAACAGGCAAAGGTGGAGGCAAAAGAAAAAACAACAAAGGTAACGGTACCACTAGGACCCTCCCTAAAAGGCACACCAGGTCTGTTTCCTCTTCCTCTCTACAATTTTAAATGACCAAAATTATGATTTGGAATGTTCGTGGTATTGGTAAGATAGATAAATAGAAAGTTCTCTTTGACATGCTGTTAACTCATAGACCTCATATTTTGGTTTTGCTGGAACCTTTTATTCACATTGAAGACGCTTCTTTCATTAACGGGTTTGGTTTTCATTCCGTTTTTTCTAACATTTCTAACAAAATCTGGTGTCTCGCTCAGGTTGGTTTTGATGTTCAGGTGGTACAGAACACTAATCAATTACTTCATGTTAAAATATGTTCTATACTTCTTCAAAAGGACATTTTTTGTAGTTTTGTATATGCCAAATGTTACAGGAATCCTAGGAGAGCCTTGTGGGAAGAGCTTAAAAGATTGTCCCTCAACAAGGTACCTTGGACTGTTGGAGGAGATTTCAACACTATGCTTCATACCCATGAAAATCAAGGAGGCACTATCAGTAGCTTGGGCTCTATTGAGGACTTTAATGATATGGTCTTGGATAGTGGTTTAACTGATGCAGGATTTGAAGGAGAGCCTTTCACTTGGACTAACAAAAGGGTTTGGAGGCGTTTAGATAGAGTCTTATATTCTCAAGAATGGGCTGAACTATTCAATTCCACCAGAGTTTCACATCTCCCTAGAAGACTGTCAGATCATCACCCCCTGTTAATTACTGCCACTAGAACAGAGGACAAAGTTCCCTCTTCTTTCAGATTTCAGCATATGTGGATTATGCATCATGACTTCCAAGACATGGTTAAACAATCCTGGGGTGCCCCCATCCAAGGTTATGGTATGTATAGGTTGCAACAAAAGCTATATAGGCTGAAGAATCACCTAAAGCAGTGGAACAAGGATTGTTTGGGCAATATCTTCTCTCTTGTGGACCAAGCCAAGGCTGCTGCTAATGAAGCAGAGAAGCAGTTTGATAGGTTGCCTTCCGAAGCTAATTTGACCAATCTAAACAAACACAATGCTGCTCTGGTCCATGCCCTTAAACTTGAATCTGAGTTCTGGAGACAGAAAAGCATTTGCAAATGGCTTGAAGCGGGAGAAAGAAACACCAAATTCTTTCACGCCTCTGTCAAGAAGAAAAGGTTGAAATCCAGAATCTCCAGAGTGATGGATAATCAACATGAAATCACTGACTCTGCTCAAATTAAGATTTCTGCTGTTCACTTCTTTGAAAGTCTCTTAAGTGATACCCCTGCCACATCTCTTTCTCATGATTTTTCATTCCAATTTCCTCAAATTCATCAAGATGTCCTCCTTAACCTTTGTCAACCACCCTCCCATGATGATATCAAAGAGGTTGTCTTTTCTATTAATAAAGACAGTGTTGCTGGGCCGGATGGATTCTCTTCAGCATTCTTCCAAGCGTGCTGGAATACTATCGCAGAGGATGTCAATGCTGCTGTTATGGATTTTTTTAGGGGCACCCCTATGCCCAGAAGCTTCTTTGCCACATCTATCATTCCTATCCCTAAGAATGACTCACCCTAATCCTGATCCGAGTTCAGACCTATCTCCCTCTTCAATGTTACCAATAAGATCCTGTCCAAGCTTCTTTATACTAAAATCTCCCAAACTCTCCTTGACCTCATTTCCCCATCTCAGAGTGGCTTTGTGCCTGGTAGGCTCATTGCCGACGATATTCTTCTAGCCCAAGAAATGACACATCATCTTGATATGAGTCATAGCAAAGGGAACATTATTTTAAAATTGGATATGACTAAGGCTTATGACAGGGTGAACTGAAAATTTCTCTATGTGATTCTGGAGAAGATGGGTTTTCCTTTCAGATTTATTGTCCTCATCAAGCACGCTATTGAACATTGTTGGTTCACCATTCTGGTTAATGGAGAACCATCTGGTTTCTTCAAATCATCTCAAGGCCTTATACAAGGTGATCCAATTTCCACTGCTTTATTCATCCTTGCCGCTGAGGCTCTTTCCAGAGGGCTTAATCACCTTTTCTCTCAAAATCCTGGTATGTTCTATCAGACGGGCTGTAAAGCTAGAGTGTCTCATTTGGCCTATGCGGATGACATCATCATTTTCACCAGATGTGAAGAACACTCTCTGACTAAACTGATGCAATTCCTAGAGCTATATGAGGACCAATCTGACCAAAAAATCAATCACTCCAAGAGCTTCTTTATCCCTGGTAAGAAAGCTAATAACATTGCCCATAGAATCAAATCCATTACTGACTTCAATCTCAAGTGTCTTCCTATCACATATCTTGGAGCTCCTCTGCATAAAGGTCATAAGAAGAAAATTCTTTATGAACCTCTTATTGACAAAATCAGAAACAGGATCAGTGGATGGGAGCATAACCATCTTTCACAAGGGGGCAGGCTTCAACTTATTAAAAGTGTCCTGTCCTCTATGCCTGTTTATCTTCTTCAAGTTTTGAGTCCTCCTATTGGCACTCTGCAGAAAATTGAACAATTTTTTGCCAAAATCTTTTGGGGATCCACTACTGACCATAGGAAAATTCATTGGACTAAATGGGCTTTCAAATGCTATCCTTGTGAAGAAGGGGGCTTGGGTATCAGAAACATTAGGGATACCGTCACAGCCTTTACCCACAAACTCTGGTGGCAGCTGAGACAAAATAACTCTCTATGGGCCAGCTTTACTATTAGTAGATATTGTAAAAAGTCTACTCCTGCCTCTACTAAAGCTAAACCGAAGGACTCTAACATTTGGAGAAAAATTTGTGGCATTAAATCTATCTCTCAGGAGAACATTTTTTGGAGCCTTGGAGCTGACAATGTATCTTTCTGGTATGATTGTTGGCTCCCTGCTGGCACCCTTCATTCCCTCATACACCCCAACAGAGTGGCTCCCTGCTGGCACCCTTCATTCCCTCATACACCCCAACAGAGCATCCAATGCCCTGGTCAATAACTTATGGAACAAGCACACATGGGATATTGGTAAATTGAAGGAGGCTGTTCCTCAGCATATCATAGAGCTCATTTTGCAGATCCCCATTAATCCCCAGCATCAAGATTTTATGCATTGAAAACCATCCCCCCACGGCTCATTTTCTACCAAATCAGCTCGTGAGATTAGTAGAGATCACAAACCTTCCCTTCCCATTTTCAAAAATCTCTGGTCTCCCCTTGTCAGGCCTACTATTTCTATCTTCATTTGGAAAGTCCTCCATAACTGGATTCCAGTCGACAGTAGACTCAAACAAAAGGGCATATCTCTGGCCTCTAGATGCGTTTGCTGTTTGAAGGAGGAGGAGACTATTCCTCACCTTTTCCTTCATAACAAGGTCTCCCTTGAAGTTTGAAGCTTCTTTGCCTCCAAATTTCAACTCAATATTCCTGTCACGGACAAGTTTTTCATGATCCTTCAAGCCTAGAAAAGTAATATCTCTAATCAGCTTCACATCAAAGATATTCTTCCCCCGCTGATCATGTGGAACATTTGGACTTGTAGGAATGTTGCCATATTTGAGGGGGCTCCTTTCAAAGCTTATCGTATTATCTCTCAAATCCTCAATTATCTTCATCTGCTTGGTAAAACCAACCTCATGAGAGCTATACACTGGAAAGGGGACAAATCTGTTGCATCTCTTTTTAAAATTTCATTTCCCCCTCAGAAGATATCATCCAGAATCTCTATTGTTAAGTGGATTAAGCCAGATAGGGGATGGTTCAAATTGAACACGAATGCGGCCTCAAAAGGAAATCCAGGCGTTGCAGGAGCAAGCGGCATCATCAAAAATCATCTTGGTCAGACTGTATTTGCATTCCAGGAACATTTTGGCCTCATGTCTAATACAGCAGCAGAACTTAGTGCTATATATAAAGGTGTTAAATTGTGCATTGATAACAACATTAGGAAAATATGGGTGGAAACAGATGCCAACATCGCCATCAAGCTTATTTCCTCTCCCCCCCAAGGGCCTTGGCACCTTCAAAACTTGCTGCAACATATTAGAGAGCTTCTATCCAAAACTGAGTTCAAAATAACACACATCTTTAGAGAGGGTAACCAAGTGGCCGATTATTTTGCTAACCAAGCTTGTTTCAGCCAACATCTCACCATTTTATCCTCAGATAATATCACTGGTATTCCTAAAGGTTTGATTAGACTTGATGCCTGCTCCTTGCCTGCTATTAGAATCAGAAGTACTAGATACCTTTAATTTCAGCTTTACATAATTTTTCATGAAATTAGGGGTATTTCATTACTGACTATTTCTTCGCGGTCATTTGTTTCCCTATCTGAGCTTTTCTGTGCTGCTTTTTGTTTGTTCCTATATGGGGTCCTAGGAAGTTACTCATCCATATTGGTTGATGTTGGGACCAATATTCTCTGGTTACCTTTGGTCTTATCACTTTCTCCTTTATCTAGTTATTTGCTGTTTTATCCCAGAAGTTCAAAGGCTGCTAGCCATACAAACTTGTTCTCCACGGTTATACTTATGTTCATTATTTATCCTTTTAGAACATTACATACACTTTGGCTTGGCCTTTTTGTACAGATTTATTTGCAGGTGCTGTGCGAGCCACGACGTGGTAGGATAACAAAAATCTTTTTGACTTGCCATAATTCCTCTATGACACCTGTTCGGGTCTTTTGTTGTAAGGGAGTAGTACTCCTTGTTTATTGTTGCTCTATTTGTAAGGGAGTAGTACTCCTTGTTTATGGTTTTACTAGAAATTTTATGGAGGTAGCTCTCCCCACTGTAATTATCTTGTGCATTTTAATATAGAAGGACTGGGGACTCCGAAAAATTCCCCCCACCTCTAGGTGGTTTTTGAAAAAAAAAAAAAAGTTGTTATTTTTTTGTTCAGCCTTCTTCTTCAGGCGTGTATTTAAAGAATAGTGTACTGCAAGTTTTGGAATCAAATTTTTTTATCATAATTCACTCTGGAATGGCCTTCGCTCTCGACTGCATCTTTTCTATTTGTTTCTAGTTCTTTTACATGGTATCAGAGCCTTCCATGTGAAGGTCTCTTGATATCCTTTGTTTTTTACTGTATTCATCACTATATTCTGTGTTCTGCTATGGCGACGACAGAATTTAGTAATTCAGCTGGCAATGAAGCCACTTCTCGTGGCATTTTTGATCCGGAGTTTATGCAACTCCAATCATCGGATCACCCTGGGAGGAACTAAGCCAGCGCGCCTTCCCACATGCCATCAGATGATGCCACGTCAAGCAACCCCGGCGGCGGTGATTTAGCCACTTGGCATGCGACTGTTACACTTCTTTAAATGTCATTAAAATGATCAAAATACCCTTACTTTTTAATGAATTTTCCTCATAATGGCAGGATCCGCTCGCATGGCGACTCGACCTGCCTGACCCAGGTCAATGAGGTCAACCCACTTGGTCTTCCCTTGGATTGGATGACGTGGCTACATCCAGATGACGCCACGTGTCACATGCTTATCTGGTACCGTACTACTATATATATCTGCATTTATGACTATTTAAAACACACACACATTTATTACTTTTACTGCTCTTTTCTTGGTCTCATTCGATCTCGTTTTATCACCTTCGACCTATCATTTCTAACTTAGGCATCGGAGGGCCTTCGCTGGGGGCTACCCTGCTAGTCTCACGTTTGCTCTGTTCTTAGGATCCACTAACAGGAAGCTCGAAAGAAGGATCTAACGACCCAACCTCGGGACCTACACTAGTGACCCGATTCGGATTTCGTGCGACCTGCATCATTTTAGCGCTGTCTTTGGGAAATTGAGAACAGAAACTAGAAACGGAAGGGTCATCAAGAAGAGATCAACATGTTGAGGAGACGCCAGGGAGAGAAGAGGAACAGATGATACAGGTATCGAAAATGGAGCTAGAACGGATGATAGAAGAGGCAAGCATAGTGGAGTATGAAAGGAGAACAATAACACTGGCGAGAGAAGGGGCAAGGAGGCAGTTATTTCAGGAGCTGGAAGGATAGCATGGGCGAGAGGTCTCAAGGGTACCTGAAAAAGATCTTGAGAAAACCATGTCCAATGAGGTGACTAGTAAGAGAACAGGCACAAGGCAGCCAGGAATTTCTCGGGCAGATGTAGATGATGTTAGTCGTCACATTGAGAAATTAGGAAAACAGATCCAAGAATTAAAAAAGAGAGGTGAGATTGTATCGCTAAATAGGAGTTCGCCCTTCTAACAGGATTTTGCTTCAGGTGGTAGATAGCAGTTTCCGCTTCCCGAATCTTCCCAAGTAATATAGGAGTAAAGATCCAAGGGAACATGTGGCCGCATTTGACTTGATCATGAATTTATATGGCCATACTAATCCTATCAAAGCAAAGTTGTTTGTAACCACGCTAAAGGGTAAAGCACAAGAGTGGCTCATCAGCTTGGGGAGTGGAACCATAGACTCATACGAGCAATTGATACATAAGTTTTCTTTTCATTTTTCAAGTAATAGAAAGGCAAAGAGGTCGGCTACCTACCTCTTTACTATTCGGCAGAAGGATGATGAGACTTTGGAAAATTTTATGGGAAGGTTTAATAATGAGGTATGAAGTTCAAGATTTAAGAATCGATATGATGGTAAGCATCTTGATCCACGAGTTTAAAAAGGGTCCTTTCGCATCGGCCCTGGCTCGCGATCCCCCTACGGGAACTAAGCAATTAATGGAGATGGCTCAGAAGTACATAGATGAGGAGGAAATGAATGCTATGAAGGATAATGAGTGGACGCGAGATCCAGGTCCCTCGAAGGGAGAAAGATCTAAGGAAGGGAAGTCGCGATCTGAAAAAGATCGGGAGAGGAGAGGACCATACCAGCCCAGGTATCACAGGTATACTCCATTGAATACGACTAGGGAGAGTCTCATGATGATGGTGGAGAAAGAAGGGCTCTTGCAATGGCCAAGTAAGATGCGTGATACTCCTACAAAGAAAAATTCTAACAAATATTGCTGCTTTCACAAAGATAAAGTTCACGACACTGATGACCGCTATCAATTGAATGATGAAATTGAAAGATAGATAAAGCAAGGGTACTTTAAGCATCTGATTGAAAAAAGAAGTGAGGCAGGTAATCGTAGCAGATAGCGAAGCCGCGAGCGGAATCACAAAGATGATGCGGGGAAAAATGTAGCTCGAAATAATGCACTCACTAAAGGGGTCATCCACACGATCTCGGATGGCCCTATAAGTAGAGATTCTTCAAGGGCAAGAAAAAGGCATGCGAGGGAAAGTAGATACCGATACGGAGAACAGGTGTTACATGTGGAGCCGCAGGAAGATATTATTTTTGGTGATAGGGATTCAAGCTCGGGAGCAATTGATTAGAACGACCTGATGGTCATACGGATGGACATTGTTAACTACCAGGTACACAAGATTTTAATAGATAATGGTAGTTTTGTTGATATCAGTTTTACTGATGTGCTTAGGAAAATGGAGTTGGGGGACCTAAAACTGATGCCGGTGCGCACACTCCTGGTTGGCTTCGGGGGAGTGAGGTCGTGCCTGAAGGAGTAATAGATCTACCAGTTTCAATGGGAGAAGAGCCTCCAAGGAATACCTGTATGGTGCAATTCCTGGTGGTAGACAGCCCCTTCGCATATAACGTTGTATTGGGGGGACCTGGGCTCAACAAATCCAGAGCAGTTGTGTCGACCTACCACTTGAAGATGGAATTCTCTACCAAGCACAGGGTTGGGGAAGTAAGATGCGATCAGCGAGCGGCTAGGCAATGCTATAATCTGGCTATAAAGCAAGGTAATGCTGTAAAAAAGGAGAAGAGAATGAAGGAGTTGAGTCAGAGTGAGGAGGTGAAGAGAGAAAAAATAGAGAGATTGGAACCAACTGAGGAGTTTAAGGAGGTTGAATTAATTTCGGGTCACTTCCAGAAAACGACCCGAATAGGGCCGTAGATCCTTGTAGTGATGTGGTGTAGATGGGTTGTGAGCAGAGAACGATTTATGATGTTGTCGGGCCGCCTGTCTGGTCTTCTAATTATGACGACGATGGTACGAGGTTCTGTCCAACTGATGCAGGGCCTAGTTCATATTACGGTAGGGGCCCCTACGATTATGTATTTAGGCTGGCAAATCAGTTTCACGATGTAGTGCATGCTGCCGAGCAGCTATTGTGGAACGGTTGCACCTAATCTCAATTGGGATTGTAGTTGAGCTGGTGAATATCAAAGTTGAGGGCCATATTTCTCAACATATATATGATCGATATTGCAGTGGGCTAATCATATATTTCCGCGCTACCACACCCTGCCCTAGGATTACTATAGTATGAAGAAATTTAAGAGACTTGTCTTACCTATTGAGAAGATTGATGCGTGTAAGAATGGTTGCATGTTGTACTAGAAGGACGACATTGATCTGGACTACTGCAAGTTGTGTGGAGAAGCTAGGTAGAAGTCGGCCAGGGAGCGAAATAAGAATGAGGCACTCGCTACTCCACAAGTTGCGACGGACAACCATAATTATGACCTACATGACCCAAATGGTATTCAATTAATTGTTGATCTTTCTGTTGCTACTCAACAAAGAGCAGGTACATCCCAATCAGTGGCCTACAAGACCGATGATGACTTTGGCGAAGATAACTTCGATGAAGAATATGTGACTGAAGAAGACACTAATTATGATTGACATTAATTAGTGTTTCTGTACTTATTTTAACCTTATAGAAGTATACTTTTTAAACTTTTTTTTTCTAAACAAAACACAGTAATTTTCTATTTAGAACAGTTTAAAGTTTTAAAACCATTCCTAGGCAATATGTTTTTCAACATAGGAACGATCAAAATTTCAAAACCCGTTCCTAAACCCACTCCTAAATATGGCAGATATTTAGAAAAAATGGAGGGAAAACCAAAATCATAGGAATAGTCAATTACATTTGACTTTTCCTACTTCTGTTCTAAGAAATTTAATTGCACGCCAGAAGGAAAACTGGAGGGAAAATTAAGTTAGGGACAATTTTATATTTTTGCCTGTTCCTAAAACTGAAATTACTTGTGCCCGTTCCTACATGTGTTGATAACTTGGTTCCTAACGTATTTTACTAGTCTAGTTTCTAAGTGTGTTGCAGAGCCCGTGCCAAAGTCTAGTGTCATCTTGCTTGTTTTGTTCCCGATTATGATATATCTACATCCGAGACCCTGATTAATACTAAATTTTAATGTATAACAACACTTACCATATGTCAACATTTTTGGCGGTCTGATCTAAACTCAGACGGTCTGATTGACAGTTGCATTATTTTTAACATTATTGATTATGTATCAGATACGATATTTCAGGATATGTACAACAAAAATGTCTAAAACATCATCGAATGTAGTATTTTTTTTTATTTGATAATATCTAACGGTCTGATTAAAGTTTTAACAGTTTGATTACGTGATCCGATACAATCGTACAAGATGCTATTTACATATACGTAAGACTAACAATTCTGTATATACAAATATACTTGATCTTTTGAATAGTTGTCAAATTTTATTCATAACATTATATGCTTTCCATTGCCTTAATTACTTGTTGGTCTACTTTTTCATGATCATTAACATGTTTGGGATGATTTTTTCTATATTTTTTATTTTTTTAATTTTTTAAAAAATTAAATTTGAGACACAATTAACAACGGTCTGCTATAATTAGGAACAGTCTACATAATAATATGCGGAAGTGACACCATCTTGCACTATTTGGAACGGGTATTAGGCACGGTTACTAAATAGGAAATGTTTTTTTAGCAAAGTTCGTCACAAAAAACAACGTCGTTTTGTAAGTTAGGAATGAGCATAGGAACGAGTTACTCAAAAATGATCGTTCCTACACTTGCTCCAAAATTCAATATATGTAGAACACTTAGCATATTTTTTTTCTTCTCCTTCCTCCTTCTCTTTTTTCTCCCTCCCTCTCCTCCGTCTGTTGTTGTAACTGTTGGCCTCCCTCCCACTGTCTGCTGCCTACAGCTGTCTCTTCGCTGCCGATTTCTGCCTCTCTAGGTCCTCCCTATCTTTTGGCCACCCCCTCCCCTTCCCTCCATTTCTAAATTTTTTTTGGACAAATTTTTTTAAAAAAATTCAATTTTTTAAGAAAAATTTTATTGAAAACATTTACAAAAAATATTTTCTGTAATATTTTTGAAAATTTTGTAATTTTTATAAATAATTGGCAATTATAAAATGTTTCGGTAAATAATAGTTTTTTAAAAAAATATTTCTCTTTTTTAATTTTTACAAATATTTTCATGAGAATATTCTCAGAAAATTACTTTTGCAATTACAATTGTTTCTTCGTTTTTATTGAAAATATAAGTATGAAAACCTTTAAAAAAAGTAGAATAAATTAAAATATTTTTTGAGAAAAAAATCAGAAAAAAAAATCTAAAAGGTGCTCTTCAATAAACAGAATAAGCCCAGAATTAATTAAATTAGAAATGGCAATAGATGGGTTTTGGATCTTAGCAATAGGCCCATAAATAATCGGTTAATCCGACAATAATTGGACAAAAAAAAAACGAAAGAAAAGAGTGTGAGAAAATCAACAATCTGGTTGATTTCTCAGGTTCGATCAACATGTCCGGTGGTTAGAGCGATTTCGGAAAGATAGACCTATTTTAAGATTAATTCAATTTTATAGGTTGGATCAAACTATTTAATGAATTGGAGAATGGTTCAATCAGTCCGACAAAATATGTCAATCGAGTCAAGCTAACTCGTTTTGAAGCTTGATTTGAGCTTGAGTCCAGTTCAAGTATTTTTATTTGCACGCCAGCTTGTGAATTTTTTGTTTTTTTTTCAGTACTTATATATGTATATATTTATTTTTATATATTTAACTACGTAGTCAATATTATATCAAATTTATATTCAAAAAGTTACCATGTATTAGAAATATTAATAAATATATAATGTTTTTTAATTTTAGATAGTAACAAAATATGTTATTTTATTTATATTATCTAACATCTATCTAAAATAAGATTCATCAACAATTTAGTAAGTTTTGAATTTTCTTGTAAATAATTATTTAATATAATGCACGTAAATTTTATTATTATATTTAAAAATCAATTTGCAATTTCTTTTAGTTTTGTAAATTAACAAGTTCTAATAATTAATTTATTATTTTTATATTGTGTGTATATATCTGTACCATAATGCATAATATATAATATTGCTAGTGCTTATAGACTTTGATGCATGTAAAAATAGCATGTGGTTTAATGAATCTGGATTAGTGTTCAAGACTTGAGCCGAAGCGTTTATAGACCTAGAAAAAAAAGACCTGCAAAAAAATACGTTAGCACTTTGACGCCCAAGTTAATATTGGATCAAGGTTAAATAAAACAAGAAAGTAAATGAATGTAATAAGAAATTGAGATATGATGATTGACTCGAATGTGCCAATGAGTGCCTGATAAGTGCTTAAAGAATACTTAGAAAATTCAGGTACCGTCCCCCATCTAGAGGACCAAACCTGTATATATAGGGGAATGCTCCCACCTACTGGGGGTCTATCCCTCTTCCTAGATTATCATGGATTAGGGTAGTTGGATAAGTGGTAAATTATCCTTATTTGCAGCTGGATGTGTTCACTAAGAGTCTCCTTCTATCTAGGGAGACCCCGCGCTAATAGGAAGTCATAGACGCCTGGGGGATCTTCCTTTGCTTAGAATGCCCTTCTAGGGCTGACGTGGTCTGAGGTGGCGGTTGACTGGTAGGCCAGTTGTACGTCACATAGGAGAGGAAATTCTCAGGTTTATAGGCCTTTTGCGCCGGTCGCCTTTGTTGGTAATGACCATGGGCTGAATCTGTGGGTGCCCTAGACCTCCATTCTCCTCCTTGGCCTACTTGGTCCCTTGGGCTGCTGAAGCGGGTGTGTTCAGGGTTAAGGGCTGTGCTGCCCCAATGTAGCATCCCCTTCGCTACAAGGGCTATATCTACCCTAAACGTCATACTTATAATAATCACTGTGTTTATATATATAAATGCACATAATCATCTATCAATATGCACGTAGTCACAACATCATAACAACATAGTCAACTCACAACATCACATGTATACAAATCAAACACCACAGGTGATCCACCACAGTTGATCGCTACGCCTATGTTCTCTTTATACAAACAAAATAAGATTTGTACTCTAGCTGACAAGAGGAGAAAACAGCATACTGGCCCGACCTGCCTGGGTATAGTGCGTAGACCTATTCTTCAACAGTCAGACACCTCAAAGTCTACTCCTGAAAGAAAATGTCAACAGAGAAATGAGCCTGCCACTCAGTAGGTAAATAATCAGCCCTATCTATATATGTATATGAAACACAGCCCAAACAGGACAAGTAGGCAACATGCATGGGTTACAGTCAATTTAACTCCAACATAATCAATTGTAGTACACCACATAGCTATCTCACAATAAAATAATCAATTAAACTTCCTTTTTCCTAGTTTGCTTACCAGAAGGTGATATCGTGTTTTTCCCGTCAACTCAATCTCACCGTTATATAAATTTAAGTGAATCCCCTTGACAGCCGGCTCATCAATCTCATTTCGCATCATAGCTCTTTCAATTCGCATCATAGCTCTTTTATTTCGCATCATAGCTCTTTTCACATCACATCTTTTTCATATCGCATCAAAGCTCTTTTCATTTCATTTCTTTCTCATATCGCATCAAAGCTCTTTCCATTTCATTTCGCCTTATAGGCTTTTCAACATGTCAAGGGGTATTCACGCCACAATATATATTCAATTTCCACCACTCTCTGATTTTCACATATCACTATTCTTGTAAGCAACTAGTAACGTAAAACCGTATTTCGATATATTCTCATTTAGACATCCACAACACATCAAACAACAAACATAATATTTTAACGTATTTTCTCATTCCACGTACACAATACCATCAATCAAATCAAATCATCCATCACTCATATACTTTCAAATAAATCCATATCAGCATGAACCACAAATTCAGATAACAATAAAATCACAAGATACATATAATATATAGATAATACTAATTATTTACTTACCTCAACCCCACAACGTTTCTTTCTACTCAATCGCTAACTGTCAGTTCTTTCATCTCACCCCCGTATCCTATAATGAGTTATACCACATACAATTAATATATCGAGAATATCATAATTTCTTTTAAATATAAGATTGAATATCATTTGTACAATTTCTAATAATTCTTTAATATTTCATTTCTATCGAATATAAATCTTTTTTTTTCTCTTTATTAACATACCATTTATTAAATATAATTTTCAGAATATTTCTATGAATTTTCTATTAATTTCTCGCTATTATATTCTTTAATTGAATAATAATACATATAATTGCGTATTTGGTTAACAATTCCGATGGAATTATCTAAATTGACTATAACAATATTCAAATCTAATGAATTTAATAATCTAATTAACCAACGATATCATTTTTATATTAAATTTATCCAATTTAATATTTAATTCGACACTATTTGAAATAGCCAAACTCGTAAAATACTCCGATTAAATAGTACATCACTTAGTATAAACAACATTTAATAAACGGACTAATTAAATACTATAATTATATAAATTAATAAAAATTAAATTACAATTCGTACCTCTGTTTCTTCCTCTTTCTTTTCGCTGAATTTGTGTGTGTGTTATGTGTATATTAGTATATGTATACAACTACAAAACAAAAGAAAAGAAAAGGAAAGGGAGGGTGAGGCGGTGGGAGGTGGGCCACAGCCCACTCTCATCTTTTTCTCTATCCCGCTGCGAATTGCCGAACACAGAAGGAAATTGCAAATTTATAAATGTGAGATTGTGATAATTGGCTCACATATATATATATATGTAGGGGGTGGGGCGGTGGGTGAGGGCCCACCCCCAAACCTTTTCCTTCCTTTCTTCTTTTTTTTTTCTTTTCTTTTTGGGTTATATATATATATATACATATGTTACTTACACATATATATTATTAGTAATATATATTTTATATATTATTATTATTATTATTATTATATTATTATTTATTTAATTAAACTTTTCTCAAAATACCATTTACGTCCTTCCTAATTTTCTTAATTAATATAAATTGTCCCAAAATATTATAACGAACTCCAATTTAATTCATTCAAGTGTTATTATATTCCAATTATGACCCATAATTTAGTGGCTAATTAACTAAATTTCATGAAAATTTACCAATTAATCCTACAATTATGTATTATAATATTTGGGCGTCACAATTTTTCCCTCCTAATAAAAATTTCGTCCTCGAAATTTAACTAACTTACCGACTCAGGGAATAAATATGGGTATTTTTATCTCATGTTCTACTCAACTTCCCAACTGGCTTTCCTTGGAGAGTGGTGACTCCATTTGACCTTCACCATTGGTATTTCTTTATTTCTTAACTTCTTTATACTCCTGACTCCATTTGACCTTCACCATTGGTATTTCTTTATTTCTTAACTTCTTTATACTCCGATCCAGAATTTCCATTGACTCTTTTATATATGTCAATCCCTCTGATATCTCCATCTCTGACTCATGCAAAATATGACTAGGATCGGGTCGGTATTGCCGTAGCATAGAAACGTGAAACACGTCATGTATCTGCGATAATTCTGTCGGTAATGCTAACCGATAGGCTAGTGGTCCAACTCGCTCCAGAATTTCATATGGCTCAATATATCGCGGACTCAGCTTTCCTTGCTTTCCGAATCTTAAGATCATGGTGATACTTTTAGAAAGACTTTTTCCCCCACTTCGTATTCCATCTCTCTACGATGCTTATCAACGTAACTCTTCTGCCGATCCTGTGCTGCTTTCAAACACTTTTTAACTGTTTTTATCTTGTCCACTGTTTCTTGAACTAACTCCGACCCTTCAAGCTGTCTCAATCCCTCAATATCCCAACAGATCGGACTTCAGCATTTTCTTCCATACAAAGCTTCATATGGAGCCATACCAATACTGGAATGAAAGCTATTATTATAAGCAAATTCCATCAATGGTAGATGATCATCCCAATTTCCTTTGAATTCAATTACACAGGCTCTCATCATATCCTCTAATGTCTGAATCGTTCTTTCTGACTGTCCATCCGTCTGAGGATGAAACGCTGTACTGAAATGCAATTTTGTACCTAGCGCCGTTTGCAAGCTTCCCCAGAGATGGGAAGTAAATCGAGGATCTCTATCAGAAACTATAGAGGTAGGAATACCATGTAATCTCACAATCTCTGAAACATATAATTCGGCGAGCTTATCCAAGGAATCATTTTGACGGATTGGCAGGAAATGTGCAGATTTAGTCAATCTGTCAACAATCACCCAAATAGCATCATGTCTTCTGAACGTACGTGGTAACCTAATGACAAAATCCATAGTAATCTTTTCCCACTTCCATTCAGGTATAGCCAAAGGATGAAGTTTACCAGCTGGTGCTTGGTGTTCTGCTTTTACCTGCTGACAAGTTAAACATTTCGCTACGAACTCTGCCACATTTTTCTTCATTGTTGGCCACCAGTAATAGGGTCTCAAATCCCGATACATCTTGGTACTGCCAGAATGTATAGCATATGGTGCGTAGTGCGCCTCGTGCATAATTTCCATTCTCAACTCCTCTACGTTCGGCACGCATATACGTTTTTCATTGAACAATGTACCATATTCTTGGATTATAAATAATTGATCGCTCTTTCCTTTTTGCACCTTAGCTTTCATCCTCTGTAGATATGGATCTTTAGCCTTGCATCTTTAATTTTATCCTTGAGGGAGGGCTTCACCTGTATCGTAGCCAGTAGAATATCACCACCAATGCTAAAGTGTACATCCATAACTCTGAGGGCAGTCAAATACTCCATGTTATAGCAGATCATACCTGCAAGTTGGTCCACCGTCTTTCTACTCAAAGCATCTGCTACAATGTTTGCCTTCCCCAGATGATAGTCAATGGTGCAATCATAATCTTTCAAAAGCTCCATCCACCTTCTTTGCCTCAAATTCAATTCTTTCTGTGTTGGGATATACTTTAGACTTTTGTGATCTGTAAATATTTGAAACGTCTCCCCGTATAAGTAATGCCTTCAGATCTTCAATGCATGTACTATGGCTGCTAACTCCAGATCATGGGTCAGATAGTTCATCTCGTGTGGCCTCAACTGTCTCGAAGCATAAGCTATAACTCTCCCATGCTGCATCAAAACACACCCAAGTCCTTGTCGTGAAGCATCAGTAAATACCATATATCCTCCATTCCCAGACGGCAAAGCAAGGATAGGTGCTAAAGTGAGTCTCTTCTTCAACTCCTCAAAACTCTGAGCACATTTGTCATTCCAATTAAATTGTGCATTCTTCTTCAACAAGTTCGTCAGAGGTTTTACGATTATAGAGAAGTCCTTTACAAATCTTCTATAATAACTAGCCCATCCCAGAAAATTTCGGATCTCCGACAAATATTTAGGTGGTTCCCATTCTAAAATAGCCTTAACTTTTGCTGGATCAGGTTGTACCCCTTCTTTGAAAACAACGTGCCACAAAAAAGCAATTTCCTCCATCCAAAACTCACATTTGCTGAATTTACCGTACAACTGTTTCTCTCTCAGGATCTGTAAAATTGTCCGTAAATGTTGTTCATGTTCCTCGGGACTACTCGAATATATCAAAATATCATCAATAAACACAATCACAAATTGATCAAGGAATGGTTGTAACGTCTTGTTCATCAGAGCCATGAAAGCTGCAGGGGCATTCATCAATCCAAATGGCATAACGACAAATTCATAGTGGTCATACCTGGTCCTGAAAGCTGTCTTTGAGATTGACTCTTCCTCAATCCGTAGTTGCCAATATCCTGACCTCAAATCAATTTTAGAGAACACAGTGGCACCCTTTAGCTGATCAAGCAGATCGTCAATCCGTGGCAGAGGATACTTATTCTTGATTGTGATTCGGTTCAGCTGTCTATAATCGACACATAATCTCATACTCCCATCTTTCTTCTTTACGAATAATACTGGTGCCCCCCACGGTGAAATACTAGGTCGGATGAACCCTTTATCCAATAGCTCTTCTAACTGCTTCTTTAATTCTTTCAATTCTGACGAAGCCATTCTATACGGTG